>NW_013707648.1:0-464 GCF_000517525.1 Limulus polyphemus | reverse complement strand
GTTCAAGTAAAGGACTTGCATGTCAAACTTATTATCTTTGAATGTTGAATTAGAAACTTGTTCAAGTAAAGGACTTACATCTTAAACTTATTATCTATGAATGTTGAATTAGAAACTTGTACAAGTAAAGGACTTACATCTTAACCTTATTATCTTTGAATGTTGAATTAGAAACTTGTTCAAGTAAAGGACTTGCATTTCAACCTTATTATCTATGAATGTTAAATTAGAAACTTGTTCAAGTAAAGGACTTACATTTCAAACTTATTATCTATGAATGTGGAATTAGAAACTTATTCAAGTAAAGGACTTACATCGTAACCTTATTATCTTTGAATGTTGAATTACAAACTTGTTCAAGTAAAGGACTTGCATCTTAACCTTATTATTTTTGAATGTTGAATTGAAACTTGTACAAGTAAAGGACTTACATCTTAACCTTATTATCTATGAATGTTAAATTA
>NW_013707647.1:0-464 GCF_000517525.1 Limulus polyphemus | reverse complement strand
TATCCATCCCTCTAGTAACAACAATATTAAACGTAACGAGAAAGTCTTAGAAGCTTCGAGTAAGCTATAATGTTGCAAAACTCTAGTACAACAATTAAACTACATACACAACGTACGACTCGTACAGAGTTACATAACGAAAATTAACATAACTATCGCTTTCAAGATAATTCAACTTCAACACTCTTGTTATGAAAGGTAAATAATAATTAAATATTAAATTACTAAATAATAACTTAAACAGTCTTGTATATCTAGCACCCCACTATACGTTTTTTACGCTCGTAAAAATGGCGAAAGTCGTGAACGACCTCTAACCATCATGACTTGTATTTTATGTCTTATATAAGTATATGAATTTGGTTGAAACTTTGAAAGACATATTTTTCTAATCAGTCCATGTGGTATGTTATCCATAACCTTTTAGAAAGTATATTTATTCTGTTTTCTTTCAACTAACTACC
>NW_013707646.1:0-464 GCF_000517525.1 Limulus polyphemus | reverse complement strand
CTGCAGCCTGGAACTTCTTGAGCTGCTAATCCTAGACTATTGTCAATCAACGAAATAAAACCAAATCACTAGCCATTGTCATCTGTAGCCAGTAGGTAACTGAAGGAAGTGTCACTGGAGCATAAAGTCTGCAAATGAAGCTTTCGTGCTGCCTGAAAATACAATGAGTATTTAATGAAGAAGATGGTATTCCATAAAAGAGGCATTAGTTCTACAAAAGAGAAAATTAGAGATGTGTTGCTAGAACTACTAGGGGTCGAGTGAGTTTTAGGACCATGCAGATCTGAAAAACAAGATTGATGCAGCAACACATCACTCTAATACTTGAAATAATCGATCTCATAACACCAAAATGTTGTTTGAATTGATAGTGTTGAGGCATCATCTTTTTTTCGTAGTTAACAGTGAGAATAGTAGACTAGGAGTCACGGTTATATATTTTAGCAGGTTACGAGTCATCTTCA
>NW_013707645.1:0-464 GCF_000517525.1 Limulus polyphemus | reverse complement strand
AGACATCAGACACGTTATTAATTTGTATTATTACCTATATAAATATAGATTGACTGTTGTCAATAAAGGACAACACAGACATCAGACACGTTATTAATTTGTATTATTACCTATATAAATATAGATTGACTGTTGTCAATAAAGGACAACACAGACATCAGACACGTTATTAATTTGTATTATTACCTATATAAATATAGATTGACTGTTGTCAATAAAGGACAACACAGACACCAGACACGTTATTAATTTGTATTATTTATTACCTATATAAATATAGATTGACTGAGGTCAATAAAGGACAACACAGACACCAGACACGTTATTAACTTGTATTATTACATATATAAATATAGATTGACTGTTGTCAATAATGAACAACACAGACATCAGACACGTTATTAATTTGTATTATTACATATATAAATATAGATTGACTGTTGTCAATAAAGGACAACACAGAC
>NW_013707644.1:0-464 GCF_000517525.1 Limulus polyphemus | reverse complement strand
GTTTCGATATACTTTGTTTGAAACATGGTAGCTAGATGTACGACTCGGCTTGACCTGTTGTTTCGATATACTTTGTTTGAAACATGGTAGCTAGATGTACGACTCTGCTTGACCCGTTGTTTTAATATACTTTGTTTTAAACATGGTAGCTAGATGTACGACTCGGCCTGACCCGTTGTTTCGATATACTTTGTTAAAAACATGGTAGATAGATGTACGACTCGGCTTGACCCGTTTCTTCGGTATACTTTGTTTGAAACATGATAGTTAGATGTACGACTCAAACTTACTGTTTTTGCAAGACAACATAATATTGTTTCAGATGTCCTGTACCACAAGCTGTTTCACCTGAAACAAGTCTATACATCATCAGCAATGTTTATATTTATGTCATTGTTTAGTTATAAGTGTTTCATAAAATTCCTTACCGATGAAATATTACTTGTACCACATCTGTTGTATGC
>NW_013707643.1:0-464 GCF_000517525.1 Limulus polyphemus | reverse complement strand
GAAGTATTTCTCTAAAGAGTGTGCGATTTTACTGAGGAGTTTCACATTCTGTCTAACAATGAATATATAAATATAGAGATGGATTAGCCAAGTCACTTGCCAACATTTTACATTATACATTCTGTCTAACAATGAATATATAAATATAGAGATGTATTAGCCAAGTCACTTGCTAACATTTTTCTGTGCCATCTTCACATAAAGAAGTTTGATGAATCTCAGAACTTTCTCAAACGGATTTTACTATAAATATTTCGAGAGCTGGCTTCTATGTTTCTGTAACAGTACAGCTTGGCATGGCCAGGTCACTCGACTCTTTGGGTCACGGGTTCGAATCCTACCAACGAACAAGCCCTACCTTTCGGGCAAGGAGCCGTTGTAATGTGATGGTCAATCCCACTATTCGTTGGTAAAGAGTAGACCAAGAGTTGGAGTTGTAGGTATTGACTACCGACTTTCCATCT
>NW_013707642.1:0-464 GCF_000517525.1 Limulus polyphemus | reverse complement strand
TTTCCAGACAAGAGAAAATAACGAACCTTATCGCTCTAATTCTTTCACAGAATTCTTCCGTGTGGGGTCACAATTATTCGTTTCTTGTAGTAAAAAGTTTTTGTTATATAGCCTAATAATGGATAATATTGTAACTTTACATCACACACAATCAAATAGTAAAATTAGTACGTTATTTTCAGGTTCTTGTCATTTTCTTGGAGTGACCTCCCCCCAACATTGACGTCCCTGCGTCTAGGAGAAACGATGTGTACTCACTCGTGTTTCAGTTATGTTATTCTGTTTGTAGCTGGTGAAAAGTGTAGCGTACTGTCCGCCATTCGTTGTTTCTCCAGTGGCTTAACGGTAAGTTTGAAGACTTCTAACACTGACTAATTGGCTTCAATATCCGCGGTATAAAAGATATAAAACTTTTGGGTTTTTACACTTTAGATAAGTTATTTCCCTGAATATAAAACAGATAT
>NW_013707641.1:0-464 GCF_000517525.1 Limulus polyphemus | reverse complement strand
ACTGTGTGTGTACATGTTTTATGTGTTTAACTACACATAAAACATGTACACACACAGTCCAGTTTAACTACTGGACTGTGTGTGTACATGTTTTGTGTGTAGTTAAACTGGACTGTGTGTGTACATGTTTTGTGTGTAGTTAAACTGTAACAACGGTTAAACATAGACTGTAACAACGGATCATCATAAACTGTAACAACGAATCATCATAAACTGTAACAACGGATCATCATAAACTGTAACAACGGATCATCATAAACTGTAACAACGGTTAATCATAAAGTGTAACAACGGTTCATCATAAACTATAACAACGGATCATCATAAACTGTAACAATGGATCATCATAAACTGTAACAACGGATCATCATAAACTGTTAAACTGTAACAACGGTTCATCATAAACTGTAGCAACGGTTCATCATAAACTGTAACAATGGATCATCATAAACTGTAACAACAAA
>NW_013707640.1:0-464 GCF_000517525.1 Limulus polyphemus | reverse complement strand
TTGATCCCTGAAAATAACTTCTCTCGTCTGTTTCAAGTTATAATCACTGAAAAATTATATTGAAATTAAAAATAAAATATATCAAGGATATACAATAGATGTGTTTAGTACCAATACAGCCTTACTGAGCAACATGACGATTAATAGAGTTTATATGATAACCACAGAATAGCTTTTCTACTTCACAAAACTATCTTGGTAGTATTATTCACGGGACAGGTTGTTGCACAAGAAGCCTTACTTACAAAACCTGTTTCATGTTTCATAATTCACTCGCAAAAAAAAAAAGAAAAGAAAAAGGTTGTAAGCCAACGAAAGTTCTGGCCTTGATAACCACGTTGAATGAAGTGTAGTTAAAAAATGAGTTCCCTTGTCGACTCTTTGAAATTTTTTTATTACGATACAAGTGTGACAAGGATACAACAAGTGTCAATAATGGTTGATTAGTGTGCTCTTTTGATGTT
>NW_013707639.1:0-464 GCF_000517525.1 Limulus polyphemus | reverse complement strand
CATTGTATGTATGGTGTTTTTAGTTGTTTTTACTACCATAGTGAACCTATATACACATATATATATATATATATATATAAGGTTTTAAAAAAAAAAGAATTTGTAGCATTGATGCTATTTATTTATTTTTATTATTTAGTAAGCAGGCTGTTTGGAATACTCGAAATAAATAGGAAGTCGAATACATAATTCAATTCACCTACTGTACTAAAAATAAATACGAAGCCAAGGCTATCATTTGATTCATCATAATTTAGAAGAATACACGAGTAGCATCACTTCTGTATATTATTAAAATCATATATAAATACAGGTCCACTGTGGTGAATACAAAACAACTAGAAACACAATACGTATGGTATACAGTTCACCATTATAAAAAGCCCAGTCCTATTTTTTTTTCGATTTGCCATTGTTATGGGTTATTGATGAGGGATGGAATTCCTCAAACCGGTCATAACCCA
>NW_013707638.1:0-464 GCF_000517525.1 Limulus polyphemus | reverse complement strand
CATTTTTCTGTTTAATCTTACCTGAAAGTCTTTGGACTGTTTGACTGGGGCGCCCTCTCTGAGCCAGGTTATCTTGGGTGTTGGTGTTCCAGTGAATGTTGTGACAAACCGTGCAGGACGACCTTCCGGTACGATTAAATCACTAAGAGGACTCAGACCAGGCGGTATTTCGGCTACTTCTGGTACTGTAATTACAAATATTTCATATTACGTCTGTGAAACTGGTTGTTAGGCGTTAATTTCCAATGAACAAAAACTGGTTACGAGCAATTATCATACACTACTCTAAATGGAGTTTATCGAAAATGTGAATGAAACCAATTTTTAAAACAAAGTAACATTTAAGTTCTTCGTCAATCAGTTTATTTTAAACTAAAGTAGCTTGAATTATACTTGCTGTTCTTGGAAAGATGGAAATAAATTTTCCATTATCCAAACCCTAATCAAAAATTAAAATAATGAAA
>NW_013707637.1:0-464 GCF_000517525.1 Limulus polyphemus | reverse complement strand
TATATTGTGTGACACAACTAAAACCTGGTACAGGTACAAGATGTTACTGACAACATTAAACAGAAGCTTGGTATATTGTGTAACACAACTAAAACCTGGTACAGGAACATAATGTTACTAACAACATTAAACAGAAGCTTGGTATATTGTGTAACACAACTAAAACCTGGTACAGAAACATAATGTTACTAACAACATTAAACAGAGCTTGGTATATTGTGTAACACAACTACAACCTGGTACAGGAACATAATGTTACTAACAACATTAAACAGAAGCTTGGTATATTGTGTGACACAACTAAAACCTGGTACAGAAACAATATGTTACTGACAACATTAAACAGGAGCTTGGTATACTGGGTGACACAACTAAAACCTGGTACAGGAACAATATGTTACTGACAATATTAAACAGAAGCTTGGTATATTGTGTAACACAACTACAACCTGGTACAGGAACAT
>NW_013707636.1:0-464 GCF_000517525.1 Limulus polyphemus | reverse complement strand
GACGTATCTTTAGCTCAGTGAAAATGTTCCTTGATATGTGAATTGTTTTGTTGTGCAAACAATGCTGTTCGACGTATCTTTAGCTTACAGAACATTTTCATTGACATGTGAATTGTTTTGTTGTACAAACATTGTGGTCCAGGTATCTTTAGCTCACCAAACATGCTCCTTGACATTAGAAGTATTTGGTATGTACAAACGATGCTGGTCCACGTATCTTTAGCTCCGGAACATGTTTTTCACATTTGAATTGTCTTGTTGTACAAACAATGCCGGTCCACGTATTTTTAGCTCACCAAACATGCTCCTTGACATTAGAAGTATTTGGTATGTACAAACGATGCTGGTCCACGTATCTCTAGCTCCGGAACATGTTTTTCACATGTGAATTGTCTTGTTGTACAAACAATGCTGGTCCACGTATTTTCAGCTCACCAAACATGCTCATTGACATGTGAAATATT
>NW_013707635.1:0-464 GCF_000517525.1 Limulus polyphemus | reverse complement strand
CCCACCACGGGTATTGAAACCCGGTTTTATAGTGGTAAAAGTCCGCAGACATACTCCTGTGTCACTAGGGGGCGCAACAAGACGGCATTAGATACCTGGTATTCTAAAGATGTATATGTCATACCATGAAATGTGTTTTAAAAGTTGTAAAATATAAAACAAAACTAACTAGCGTTGTAAGTCCCTAAATTTATCGTTGTTCCATCAGGGGACGTTCGGAATACACCTTTACACAAAGCGATTTATAGGGTTACGAAACATCAAAATGTAAAATGTAATACTCACATACAGAACATTATAGTGTAACAAGTCGTGCACACACACACACATGTACTGAGAGCAATGTAATAACACGAGAAACAAAACAACTACCTACCGAAAAGCTTTAAAAAAAATGCACACACCGAACGTTAAAGTTTTCATTTTCTTTAAGTGCAAAGCTGCACAATGGCCTAACATTTGTG
>NW_013707634.1:0-464 GCF_000517525.1 Limulus polyphemus | reverse complement strand
ACAGTAACGGAACTCGGACTGTGGATCCATGCTACCGCTCGATAAATGATTGGAGAAACACTAATGTTTGAACTTTCATCAATGTAATATGCACCTAATTAAACTGGCACAACGCTTGACAAAAGATGAGAGGAACACTAATGTTTGAACTTTCATCAATGTAATATGCACCTAATTAAACTGGCACAACGCTCGACAAAAGATGAGAGGAACACTTATGTTTAAACTTTCATCAATGTAATATGCACCTAATTAAACTGGCACAAGGCTCGATAAATGATTGGAGAAACACTAATGTTTGAACTTTCATCAGTTTGATATGCACCTAATTAAACTGGCACATGAAATATAGATCGAAGTACTTTATTGTTGTTTTACTTATACTTGAATAAATGTTTATATATTGAATTTATATTCTAATTTGAATAAACAGTCTTAAAACTATTGTTATCGAATAACAAGCT
>NW_013707633.1:0-464 GCF_000517525.1 Limulus polyphemus | reverse complement strand
TATTTCTTGTAGTGAACTCCTTGTAGATCTTTTAGTCATTTGCTTGTAGTTCTTGTAGTAATCTGCTTGTAGTTCTTGTAGTGAATTGCTTGTAGTTCTTGTTGTGAACTGATGTACTTCTTGTAGTGAACTGCTTGTAGATCTTTTAGTCATTTGCTTGTAGTTCTTGTAGTAATCTGCTTGTAGTTCTTGTAGTGAATTGCTTGTAGTTCTTGTTGTGAACTGATGTACTTCTTGTAGTGAACTGCTTGTAGTTCTTGTAGTGACCTGGATGTAGTTCTTGTAGTGAATTATTAGTAATTTCTTGTAGTGAACTGCTTTTAGTTCTTGTAGTGCACAGGTTTTAGTTATTGTACTGAACTGCTTTTATTTCTTGTAGTGAACTGTTTGTAGTTCTAATAATGAACTGCTTTTAGTTCTTGTAGTGAAATGCTTTTAGTTCTAGTAGTGAACTGCTAGTAGTT
>NW_013707632.1:0-464 GCF_000517525.1 Limulus polyphemus | reverse complement strand
GATACAGTATGTCGAAAGAAGATGTTATTGTTTTTACCTACGGAAATATTTTTGAAACACCATGCTAAAGTAGTGCGTGTGTGAGGGGGGGGGGGCTTTTAAAATCACATTTTAAGGCATTTTCATAGGCTGGGGGCCTCAAACTTTTATATTAACATCAAGGGGGCCTAGACTAAAAGAGTTTGGGAACCACTGCCCTAAGGACCATTGAATTAGAACAAATCATGAGTGTGCTGCAGAGGTCAAGATGTCCAACTACATACCGGTCACAATTGTTAGTTTTCTGGTACTCATAAGATGGAAGAGGGATCTCAACCATGAAAGTTAAAACCAAGGCTACGATTGATATCATAATCTAATATTAAAACGTTTCAGGATATATATATATATCCAATCATCAGCGATCAGTAATGCATAAGATATACATATTCCACAATCAGTAATACATAAGGTATACATATCCC
>NW_013707631.1:0-464 GCF_000517525.1 Limulus polyphemus | reverse complement strand
AACATTATGATTTAACTTTTTCATAACTCTATTCAAGATATTAGTAAGATAATTAAATGTTCTACGTGACAAGGATGTCCTAACCATGGCTTGTGCTAATGTTATCATTAAGCTTGATACGCACGTCAAGTTACTTGATCAGTATAAAGCTATCTTCTCTGACTTTGTCAAGTTATCAAACTTGTTTCAAGAAACTTGACAAACACAGTTGTCACCTGAGATGTGAATGTTAAAGAATTCATGCCTCCCTTTTTCTATCAATGGAACTGATCTAATGATATGCATGGGATGACATTATGGGAAGTTCCGATTGCCTTAGGATTAAGTTTATCCTAGAGTAACGTTAGTTTTTGATCATAATTCGTCTTATTGTTCATATTGTTTTGTGTTATTGAGAAACAACTGTGATAAGAACCTTTACGTATTTTGACTTATTCATACTCTACATATGTATTCTCAGAACC
>NW_013707630.1:0-464 GCF_000517525.1 Limulus polyphemus | reverse complement strand
ATTCTTCAGATGACAAGGTACGTACTATTCTTACGCTTAGAGCTATAAAGCTCTCCATATTGCAACGCATATAAAATCATTTTCACAACGGTTTTCATATCGCAACACATAAAATCGGTTTCATAAGGTTCCTCATATCGCAACACATAAAATCAGTTTCATAAGGTTCCTCATATTACAACGGAAAAAATCAGTTTCATAAGGTTCCTCATATTACAACGGAAAAAATCAGTTTCATAAGGTTCCTCATATTACAACGGAAAAAATCAGTTTCATAAGGTTCCTCATATTACAACGGAAAAAATCAGTTTCACAAGGCTTCCATATAACGACGCATAAAATCAGTTTCACAAGGCTTCCATATAACGACGCATAAAATCAGTTTCACAAGACTTCCATATAACGACGCATAAAATCAGTTTCACAAGACTTCCATATAACGACGCATAAAATCAGTTTCACGG
>NW_013707629.1:0-464 GCF_000517525.1 Limulus polyphemus | reverse complement strand
CCGGATAATACAGCAATACGGAAACTTTTACGAAGGATTTTTTTTTTTAATATGTAGTGGCATTTTTTATCGGACGTATATACTCAGGCATCTATATATCGCCCCTTCCCCCGTGGCTTAGCAATAAGTCTGAGGGCTTATAACGCTTAAAAGAGTTTTTTGATACCAGCAGTGGGCAAAGTACAAATAGCCCAATGTGCAATTTTGCGCTTAACAACAAAAACAAACTGTATTCCATGTTCAAATGAAATGTTCCCAGCATGTCTATGACGATCGCAAGTATAATTTTTTAAACCCTATTGTTATGATGGAGATATAAGAATGCACATCTGTTGTTGTTTTTTAAACATATTCGAGTTTTAAATATCTCGTAACCCTAGCCGTAGTAGTTGTAGTTTAGAGAGTTTCACTGAAGCGAAGCTAGATGAGGTGAATAAAGTCTGTTCCATGTAGTTTTACTGAAG
>NW_013707628.1:0-464 GCF_000517525.1 Limulus polyphemus | reverse complement strand
CCCCATTCACTCATGTTGAGATGAATAATATGTGGTAAAGGACAAGAACAGAAAATAAAAGATTAAAAATTAACTATGTGAAAATGAAAAGACCCAAATTACAAATTTAACAAAAGGAATATCTTTAAAGAAACTCTACAAAAAATTATATGTATGTACTTTTTCTCTGTTTCCTACTTTAATCATTTCATTGCATTATACGTTGATGATAATAGCTAGTTTGTGATATGGTAGAGAAAATGAAAAATATATACATTTACTTTAAAAAACTTTTGATATTCATTTAGGAGGTTTTAACAGTTATGCAAATGAAGTATGAAAAATACAATTATTTGCATTATATTGGTAGTTATCAGTTTTATCAAAATTATAAAGAAACTACCCAACACTCATGTTCAAAAGGTTTGTTTTAATTTTGATTTTCTTCACCTTTTACAAGATCCTCATCAGAATTGGCTTCCATC
>NW_013707627.1:0-464 GCF_000517525.1 Limulus polyphemus | reverse complement strand
ATGAAATTATCATTATAATTATGTGAATGCCATAATTTCGGGAAATATTTCATATCAAAGAGTAAAACTCTTGAAAGACTATTTTTTAGAAACAACAACGAAATACATGGAGATTAAATGGGTTAGAAATTTGACGCTGGTAGCGACCCCTCTTGAGAATAAACTAACTTGAATTTGAACACAATATCATTAATTAAATATAATTAAATTTTACCGAACACAGAAAGATACAGTTGTACACCAGTGTATGCACCATTATTTCTAGCTTTTTCGATGCCATAAATTGTTATAGGAATTTATGTTTTTTAACCATGTTATACATTTTTTTTTCTGTAGCAAATGTTGAAGTTCCAACTCATATTTCAACAGATCAAGTGCAAATGTCTTAGTTGTGTTGACCTGGTTATCTTGAACTTTTCAATAACTTTCGATTTTTCAATGATTCGAAAACGGTATAATTTTTT
>NW_013707626.1:0-464 GCF_000517525.1 Limulus polyphemus | reverse complement strand
AAGTACAAAGCCAAACAATGAACAATATTTCTGTTTGTTGTTAAGTACAAAGCCAAACAATGAAGAATCTTGCTGTGTCACAGGACATATAGAACTTATTATAATGTTTTCCAATAATACAAACCAACGTTAGGCTACTAATTTTTATTTTTATTTTCTAAGTGTTTATTTAGAACATATAATAAAAATTCTTATCAAACGAGTTGTCTCAGTATATGTCTCTTTTCTGAACATTCTTGACACCACAGATGATCGTTGTACATTTTGTCATTTTTCCTCCTCTTCATAATCTTTATTTTCCTAGTCATTACCAACTTCATTGTATTTCACAGGTTTGAGTATAATGACGAAATAGTTCATTAATCATTGGCTCCGATTATAATTTTTCATTCAACTGGCTTCTAAAGATACAATCTCTTTATTAGAAGCTTTAAAACATACATCAAGCTTACTTCAAAGGAACT
>NW_013707625.1:0-464 GCF_000517525.1 Limulus polyphemus | reverse complement strand
TTTCAAAAACATGCAAGCCCTAAAACACAAAAAAATCACCCCCATCTGATTTACAATTCCTTTCCGAGGAACAATTTGACTCCAGCAAATTCTTTTAATTTTTAAGAGTTTCGCTAATTAATCATTTATTTATTTAAAAAGGAAACTTCACTTTTATTTTAAACTAAAATGTTTAGGGTCTTCCTTTGTAGACAACTGACGTCTTAAACCTGTCATTTTAGATTTATTCTCAACTCCTACATTTGAACATTTTTATTAGCTCTTGTTTTCAATAAAATGCATGTGATATTATTGATAAAGGTCATGCTTCACCAGCAAATACATTATATACCCTAAAACACAAGAACAATGAATTTTTTATATTCTTAATCTTGTCATCTCTCAAAAATATGGTCTATGTTGCTTCCAAACAAGAATAAACGATTTGATTGACCAATAAAACATATACGTTTAAGTCGTTTCAG
>NW_013707624.1:0-464 GCF_000517525.1 Limulus polyphemus | reverse complement strand
TCCGTAGTGTCTATCGCTTTGTTAACTCACGGTATCTATGGACCTTTGTTAATCCACTATAATTTTGTCGGTTTATTCTGTCTTTATCGCTATGTTAACCCGTAGTGTCTTTATCGCTTTGTTAACTCAATGTCTTTATCGCTTTCTTAACCCGTAGAGTGTTTATCGCTTTGTTAACTCAATGTCTTTATCGCTTTCTTAACCCGTAGAGTGTTTATCGCTTTGCTAACTCAATGTCTTTATCGCTTTCTTAACCCGTAGTGTATTTATCGCTTTGTTAACTCAATGTCTTTATCGCTTTGTTAACCCGTAGTGTCTTTATCGCTTTGTTAATCCGTGGTGTCTTTATCGCTTTGTTAACTCACGGTATCTTTTGATCTTTGTTAATCCACTATAATTTTGTCGGTTTATTCGTAGCTTATTGTCCACGTATCACTTTATTACAGAATTACCCTCGCCCCCGG
>NW_013707623.1:0-464 GCF_000517525.1 Limulus polyphemus | reverse complement strand
CTGAGCCATAAATACTGTATACGCTTTACACAACAAATATCATTTTAGTAATTGTTAGTATCTACAAAAGTCACTTTGCTTGACACATTCTTACCTTGTAAGATATTTTGTCCTAAATTAAGCCCACAACCACCTTTTTACTGTTTTCCAGACATATGGACAAACGTTTATACAAGACGACACCTTTCTGTCCACCACTGGTTCTGTAGCTGGAGCTGTTCATGCTCTTAGCCGTGTGTTAGACTTCAAAAATACGTTCTCATTTTGGTACTTTGGTTTTAACTACAAGTCCTTCTTATTTTATATTGGATCTGATTACCAAAATCAAAGTTTATACATAATGTTTTGGTTCCATCCCGTATCTCAAGATGGTTTATGATAATAATAACTTTTTTAATGTAAATTGTAAATTCTGGTGTAAGAAGTTTCGTAGTCGTAAGTTCAAAGGATTCTTACAAAAAGTA
>NW_013707622.1:0-464 GCF_000517525.1 Limulus polyphemus | reverse complement strand
TGGTATTGTTTGGCTGCCATTTCTTAGAAGTTCATCTTCCTGGATTATTAGTCTGACTCTCACATGGGAATAGAGTGGTTATTTCGGAATTTGTTATGTGATTGGCTTAAACTCGTGAAGAATCCGTTCTTTGTTCTATCCTTACCAGTGTCTTATTATAAATTTTATCGATCTGCTTATTTGTGCACAATTAATTTCATGCTGACGCTGTGGCGAAGAACAGGTTTAGGCTTCAAATGGTAGTGTTCTCTCCTCATCTTTGTATTTTGATTTTTGTCTTGTTCTTTCTCTACTTCAGTATAGTTGTCAGTCCTGTTCTAGTGTTAAAAGTACGTCCTGTCTGTAAAACTTTATTAAACAGCGTGTTTGAGTCAAAGATACAAATGGAAGTAAGAATTGGTACTAGAAGAGGTTTAGTTTAAATGCGGTAATATTTTATATTTGTTCATTATGTGCTGTAGAGT
>NW_013707621.1:0-464 GCF_000517525.1 Limulus polyphemus | reverse complement strand
GGATGTGTTATACCCATAAGTTAGAGACCTTTATTTCTACGTTATAACATCCTATAACAGAGACCTTTATTTCTACGTTATAATACTTATGGGTATAACATATCCTATAACAGAGACCTTTATTTCTAAGTTATAACACTTATGAGTATAACACATCCTATAACATGTTATACCCATAAGTATTATAACGTAGAAATAAATGTCTCTGATGTAGGATGTGTTATACCTGACTGAAAATAGCTCTAACAGATAAGTTACAGTAGAAACTACGCTTCATACACCCGCACAACTGAATGTTATATTGTCAAGCTATGTCCTGTGTAAAATAAAAACCAGTCCACGTGCCGTTTCGTATTCTGTTTTCTACAAAATTCTATAACATAAGTCCCTTTCTCTAAGTAACTAAGTAACTCTCTTTAGATTATTAGGGTTTTAAGGCCTACGTTGTATTTTTCAGGAGATTT
>NW_013707620.1:0-464 GCF_000517525.1 Limulus polyphemus | reverse complement strand
CGTTTTTATTTGCTAGGTATCTTTACATTAAAGTTATAATATTTGACGTTTTTATTTGCTAGGTGTCTTTACATTAAAGTTATAATATTTGACGTTTTTATTTGCTAGGTGTCTTTACATTAAAGTTATAATATTTGACGTTTTTATTTGCTAGGTGTCTTTACATAAAACTTATAATATTTGACGTTTTTATTCGCTAGATGTCTTTACAAAAATTTATAATATTTGACGTTTTTATTCGCTAGGTGTCTTTACATTAAACTTATAATATTTGACGTTTTTATTCGCTAGGTATCTTTAAATTAAAGTTATAATATTTGACGTTTTTATTTGCTAGGTATCTTTAAATTAAAGTTATAATATTTTTAATTAAAATGTTTTGAATTCGAGTTTTAGATTTTCTTCCTGACAGAATTTCATAGCAAGGCTGTTTTTATTTCATTAATTACGATGTTCTGAATCTT
>NW_013707619.1:0-464 GCF_000517525.1 Limulus polyphemus | reverse complement strand
GAAACTATATGTGAGTTATTTATGGAAAAGCACCCTAAAAGAATGAAGCATGCTAACAGTTATTTCAGTAGTGTATACATATATATATATATATACGTCCATGAAAGCCAATGATTGATATAGCTAATATACTATTGGTGTACAGAGTTGTACCAATTATTAATATTATTTAACAATTAATAACTATTCTGCATGTAGATAGTACAGTACTTTATTAAAGTAAAACATACATATTTATGCCAATTTACTCCCCATGTAGTGTTATAACGGAATGATGATTTGTTGACTTCATCATTGGATGTTTGTGGATTTAAGTCTAACTCCCCATGTAGTGTTACAACAAAATGATGATTTGTTGACTTCATCATTGGATGTTTGTGGATTTAAGTCTAACTCCCCATGTAGTGTTACAACAAAATGATGATTTGTTGACTTCATCATTGGATGTTTGTGGATTTTATGTG
>NW_013707618.1:0-464 GCF_000517525.1 Limulus polyphemus | reverse complement strand
CAAGTTTAGGTAAACAAATAATAGTTAAAGCTGAAGAATAACCAGCTGATAATCAATTCATGTTTACATAACAAAATAATAGTTAAAGCTGAAGAATAACCAGCTGATAATCAACTCAAGTTTAGGTAAACAAATAATAGTCAAAGCTGAAGAATAGCCAGCTGGTAATCAACTCAAGTTTATGTAACAAAATAATAGTCAAAGCTAAAGAATAACCAGCTGATAATCAACTCAAGTTTAGGTAAACAAATAATAGTTAAAGCTGAAGAATAGCCACCTGATAATCAACTCATGTTTACGTAACAAAATAATAGTTAAAGCTGAAGAATAGCCACCTGATAATCAACTCATGTTTACGTAACAAAATAATGGTCAAAGCTGAAGAATAGCCAGCTGATAATCAACTCAAGTTTAGGTAAATAAATAATAGTTAAAGCTGAAGAATAGCCACCTGATAATCAACT
>NW_013707617.1:0-464 GCF_000517525.1 Limulus polyphemus | reverse complement strand
GAATAAATAGGAACAACTGGACTATCGAATTTGTCTTGAATTCTAAAATTCATTATAACATCTGAACTTAATTAAAAACGTAATTGTAATGGGGCTAATCGCACGATGTTTCAATTTTCTTGGTGTGTCTGGACATGCTACCCTCATTGATGGTTTTACTCACTAACTTGACCATTATGACGCAACTTCGGTCGTACATTTTGATAAACTTTCCACTGTCTTCCAAGACTACTCTTGAACCAGACCAAAGGTAGAAAAAATACCTTGAAGTTCTACCAAAGAATTTGAGAAGTATACGGTCGAATGGTATTGGTGTTAATCAAATGTCTTTGGCCATCTTTCTTAAGAAAATAACAATTCATTTCAAAAGTTGTGGCTAGAAGCCT
The DNA here is from genome assembly GCF_000517525.1 of Limulus polyphemus. NCBI lineage: Eukaryota > Metazoa > Arthropoda > Merostomata > Xiphosura > Limulidae > Limulus > Limulus polyphemus. Next base: position 78 of record NW_013707617.1, on the reverse strand, counting down.
GTGGGCCTTTATTAACTTCAAATTTTTTATTCATTATGTTTTCAACGGCCCGAAAGATACGCTCAATTTCATCACAAT
>NW_013707616.1:0-464 GCF_000517525.1 Limulus polyphemus | reverse complement strand
TAACAATTATAGGAACACAACTTTTGAAAAGTGTAACAATTATAGGAACACAACTTTTGAAAAGTGTAACAATTATAGGAACACAACTTTTGAAAAGTGTAACAATTATAGGAACATAACTTTTGAAAAGTGTAACAATTATAGAACACAACTGTTAAAAGTGTAATGATATAGAAAATTGAATAATATATACCTATCCAAAACTTCACTGTGCTCTTATCATCATTCACTTGTATCACTTTCTGTGAAATCTGTTTAGCTCAACCTTTAAAAATTAAATATTTTTTAACTTTCCACTTACCCTATGTAGCTCTGTTTATCCATACCATATCCACCTATATCAGTGTTTTTTAACTTAGTGTTAAGTCTATGTAGCTCTGATTATCCATACCATATCCACCTATATCAGTGTTTTTAACTTTGTGTTAAGTCTATGTAGCTCTGATTATCCATACCATATCCAC
>NW_013707615.1:0-464 GCF_000517525.1 Limulus polyphemus | reverse complement strand
GTAAACATTTTCGTCACGAATTGAACATGTTTAAAACAACAACAGTTGTAAACATTTTCGTCACGAATTGAACATATTTAAAACAACAACAGTTGTAAACATTTTCGTCACGAATTGAAGATATTTAAAACAACATCATTTGTAAACATTTTCGTCATGAACTGAACATATTTGAAACAACATTTGTAAACATTTTCGTCACGATTTGAACATACTAAAAACAACAACATTTGTAAACATTTTCTTCACCAATTGAACATACTAAGAACAACAACATTTGAAACATTTTCATCACGAATTGAACATGTTTAAAACAACAACATTTGTAAACATTTTCGTCACGAATTTAACATGTTTAAAACAACAACAGTTGTAAACATTTTCGTCACGAATTGAACATATTTAAAACAACAACAGTTGTAAACATTTTCGTCACGAATTGAACATATTTAAAACAACAACAG
>NW_013707614.1:0-464 GCF_000517525.1 Limulus polyphemus | reverse complement strand
ATAATAATCCTTTAGGAATAGTCACCTCCAGTGTCAGCTTGTGATCAGCTGTAACTGTGTATTCTCGTAATACCTCTTTAAAAATAGTCACCTACAGTGTCAGCTTGTGATCAGCTGTGACTGTGATTTCTCATAATACTCCTTTAAAAATAGTCACCTCCAGTGTCAGCTTGTGATCAGCTGTGACTGTTTATTTCTCATAATAATCCTTTAAGAATAGTCACCTCCAGTGTCAGCTTGTGATCAGCTATGACTATGTATCTCTCATAATAATCCTTTAAAAACAGTCACCTCCAGTGTCAGCTTGTAATCAGCTGTGACTGTGTATTTCTCATAATACTCCTTTAAAAATAATCACCTCCAGTGTCAGCTTGTGACCAGCTGTGACTGTGTATCTCTTATAATAATCCTTCTCCTTTAAAAATAGTCACCTCCAGTGTCAGCTTGTGATCAGCTGTGACTGT
>NW_013707613.1:0-464 GCF_000517525.1 Limulus polyphemus | reverse complement strand
ACTCTCAGTATACACACCATGTCAACTCTCAGTATACACAACTATGTCAACTCTCAGTATACACGGCTATGTCAACTCTCAGTATACACAACTATGTCAACTCTCAGTATACACTGCTATGTCAACTCTCAGTATACACAATCATATCAACTCTCAGTATACACAGCTATGTCAACTCTCAGTATACATAGCTATGTCAACTCTCAGTATACATAGCTATGTCAAGTCTCAGTATATACAACTATGTCAACTCTCAGTATACACGGCTATGTCAACTCTCAGTATACACGGCTATGTCAACTCTCAGTATACACAACTATGTCAACTCTCAGTATACACAATCATATCAACTCTCAGTATACACGGCTATGTCAACTCTCAGTATACACAATCATATCAACTCTCAGTATACACAATCATATCAACTCTCAGTATACACAGCTATGTCAACTCTCAGTATACAC
>NW_013707612.1:0-464 GCF_000517525.1 Limulus polyphemus | reverse complement strand
CTAGACAGTGGCGTCTAATCACGTAGACCTCTAGAGCCCAGAAACATTCCAGTGGCGTCTAATCACGTAGACCGAAGTTTCGGGCTCTAGACAGTGGCGTCTAATCACGTAGACCGAAAGTTTCGGGACTCTAGACAGTGGCGTCTACTCACGTGGACCGAAAGTTTCGGGGTTATAGACAGTGGCGTCTAATCACGTAGACCGAAAGTTTTGGGGCTCTAGACAGTGGCGTCTAATCACGTAGACCGAATATTTCGGGGCTCTAGACAGTGGCGTCTAATCACGTAGACCGAACGTTTCGGGACTCTAGACAGTGGCGTCTAATCACGTAGACCGAAAGTTTTGGGGCTCTAGACAGTGGCGTCTAATCACGTAGACCGAAAGTTTTGGGGCTCTAGACAGTGGCGTCTAATCATGTAGACCGAAAGTTTCGGGACTCTAGACAGTGGCGTCTAATCACGTAG
>NW_013707611.1:0-464 GCF_000517525.1 Limulus polyphemus | reverse complement strand
CTAAAATTACATTGTTGATATTTATTCTAAAATTACATTATATTTACGTACAAACTTGGCATGAAATCCGTTCCATACATATTCCGTTGTAACATCCAACAAACTGTAGAGAAAAGCTTGGTCAAAGAGGTCAATGACTGAAGTCAGGTGTCCACCCTGACCAGCACAGAATTCCTCAGCTGTCTTCCAGGATTTCATCTGACTGGCTTCTATGAAGAGTTTATAACATGTCTCACGGTAACCGACGTAGTCCTGCTCCAGATGTGAACAGTCCATGTGGTTGGGTGGTTGAGACGCGGGTAAACTCGGATCTGTTCGGAGAACACAAATCAATGCAACTCACAGAGAAATTCGATTTGACAAGAGAATTCACGCAACATTCAACCTCACATCAGTGGTATCAAGGTTCGAACACTTGCAAATAAAGTTGTTTTATTTGGCTTCTTGCGGTCTAGGCACGGCGT
>NW_013707610.1:0-465 GCF_000517525.1 Limulus polyphemus | reverse complement strand
GGCGGATGGTTAGATTATGATAAATTGTGTAAAATACTAAAAACTAAAGTTCTACATCAAAAATAAATGGTAAAAAATCAGTCAAGAACATTGTCATGATATAAAAGACTGTTTAGTGTAGGTTGTATTAATTTATTTATTTTGCAAGTTAATATTTTAAGATCGTTTAGTGTTTTTGTTATAATATGAGAGTTAAAAGCAGAGATTGTTGGAAGTTGTATTTATAATTCATTGATGTTGACACTATCCAATGTCGCGTGCAACACACTGTGGTCGAGAATATAGAGTTATAGAAGGCGTGCAGACAATTAAGTGATAGACATATAAATAGTGTGAGACGAGCGGAAATAGCAGACAGACAGAGAAAATGAGAGACCAGAGAACGGAAAGTAGAAGTGCGGCCAAAGAAAAGGTTAGAAAACGCAAAGTTAACCGTCATAGGAGTGAATAGTCTAACGGTTGATA
>NW_013707609.1:0-465 GCF_000517525.1 Limulus polyphemus | reverse complement strand
CTTAGTACAGCACTATACATACCAATAATGACTTAGCACAACACCCTACATACCAATACTTAGCACAACACCCTACATACTAATACTTAGTACAACACTCTACATACGAATATTGACCTAGTACAGCACTATACATACCAATAATGACTTAGCACAACACCCTACATACCAATACTTAGCACAACACCCTACATACTAATACTTAGTACAACACTCTACATGCGAATATTGACATAGTACAGCACTATACATACCAGTAATGACTTAGCACAACACCTTACATACCAATACTTAGTACAACACCATACATACAATACCTAGTACAACACTCTACATACGAATATTGACTTAGTACAGCACTATACATACCAGTAATGACTTAGCACAACACCCTACATACCGATACTTAGTATAACACCATACATACCAATACTTAGTACAACACTCTATATACGAATATTGACT
>NW_013707608.1:0-465 GCF_000517525.1 Limulus polyphemus | reverse complement strand
ATATTCTGACAACGTCTACATTATTGTTCATCTAACTAAAGTGGTTTAAGTAGTCACATAAAGAAATTCTGATAATGTTTACATTATTGTTCCTGTAGTGAGTTTGGCTGAAGTAGACATTATTACATAAACATCGTAATCTCACTCAGCGAGCTAAATCCTTCAAAATTAAGATCTCCAAGAATCTTTTCTGTACCAAAACTTGTAATATAGCTCTTTCTAGGTGACTAAGAGTTTCATGTTGAAATTTCTTCAGCTATCTACTAACTAACTAACTAACTATCTACTAACTTATTAAAAACTTTCGCGTTCCCTTGTTCGCTGTTGTTTAAAGGTTAAATTCTGTTAGGTCCGATACCATAACCTCTATTTGATAACCAATCCCTTGTTAGCTGTTGATTAAAGGTTAAATTCTGTTAGGTCCGATACCATAACCTATATTTGATAACCAATCCCTTGTAAGCT
>NW_013707607.1:0-465 GCF_000517525.1 Limulus polyphemus | reverse complement strand
GTAGCCCATTGCGTAGCAAACAAACAAACCAATAGAAAGAGTCAAAAAAAAGAAAAAGTACTACATAATCTAAGGTAGTTTTCGCTTCTACACACAATCAAACGATTCGGCGTCGTTCTTACAAACTAACAATTTTTCAAAACGTTATCTACTTATGTCGCTCAAAGTTATCTGACACTCTCGTAATTAAGTGACGAAATACTCTCGTCAACAGGGGACAGGTAAATAAAACACTCTTAAAAATAATCTTAATCCAGTTACAAATATGTAGAACATGTGGTAAACACGAATGTCGTGTTCCTTCGTGCTAATTACCAGGACATTACACTTTTAATATTGTTTTTAAATGAATATCAGTAGCTCTACACGTTGAGACGTCTGTGTACTTTGATACGGTTCACAGTTATGAGAACTAAAAGACACAGTTTCGCAGTTTGAATCAATGGTATCACGAAATTTGAAATT
>NW_013707606.1:0-465 GCF_000517525.1 Limulus polyphemus | reverse complement strand
TAGTGTTTTACCCCTAATTTAGACACAGGAACTAAAAGTGAACAAAAATCGCAGAAGAATACATTTTTCAGCCCTAAAAGTTACGGAAAAAACTTTTCCGGCACAGGTAAATATACATCCTTCTCTAAACACTAAATAATAAATCTGGTGTGCTAATAATAAACAAAAATACATTTTAAACATTGTTTATTTACACAAAGATTAAAAATATTTTTTTAAAAAGATTAAAATACTCTGTCCCCAAGTAGAACAGCGGTAAATGTACGGAACTACAGTGCTAAGATCCGGGATTTGATTCCTTGCGATGGACACAAATCTTGTACATTCGTACATCAGAGTGATAATTTTATTCAAAAAAAAAAAGATATGCAAATAGCGTGCAGAGATAGTAAATAAACGATAAATATAGCGAGTCTTGGTATTAGACGAAAGGCCTCGTCAGTGCTGGTTATAGTAGGTATAGTA
>NW_013707605.1:0-465 GCF_000517525.1 Limulus polyphemus | reverse complement strand
CGAAAATGCCTAATAAAGTTAGAATATCCTTTTGGCATACGTTATTTTGGATCGTGTATGATATATAAATAACGTATAAGGTATATTGTTCCATAAAACATTTATAATTTATGCCGATATTTAGTCGTACTTATTAAAGTTCTTTTTTTTCAGGTATATATATATATATATATACGTGTCGGTATGGTATTAACGATAACCATAATATTACGGAATCACCACAATTTAAAAGATAAATAAAACATTGATTTAAAATTTCGATCATATTTTTTATTGAACCCATTAAAGGTTGTTCATGGTAAATACAACGTGATTCATAAGTCTGCGAAAAGGGTATCTAAATATGTTTCTTTTTTTATGACATTCAAGAAAAATGAAGCGAAACGACAACCAGATAAAGAATAATTAAGCTTACAATCTATAGTTGCTTCTCGTCATATTGGTTGCGTCAGATACTGTCACACT
>NW_013707604.1:0-465 GCF_000517525.1 Limulus polyphemus | reverse complement strand
GTTGTTGTTAAAGGTGAGACGTTTGTCCAAGTGTTGTCCTATATGTTGTTGCTAATAACAGTGGTTGTGTCAAACTAGGTGAGACGTTTGTCTAAGTGTCCTATATTGTTGTGAAGTAGAAATGTTACAAATTTAATGTTAAATAGTTTATTAATTTTCTACTATAGATTGAAGTCAATTAAGAGATTTGTTTGACTTTCATACTCCAGTTGTGTGAAGGTACGAGTTAATATTGTATACAAGTGAACTGGTTACAATAGTAACTAAATTATGGGTTCTGTCATTACCGAGTTGGTTCGTAACTTTGGACAACTGTAGTCTTGGTGTAACTGTGGGTTGGTTGCAATAGTAACTAAATTATGGGTTCTGTCATTACCGAGTTGGTTCGTAACTTTGGACAACTGTAGTCTTGGTGTAACTGTGGGTTGGTTATAATAGTAACTAAATTGTGGGTTCTCTGTCAAT
>NW_013707603.1:0-465 GCF_000517525.1 Limulus polyphemus | reverse complement strand
ACAGCCATTAGATCATGTGACTGCTTAGTTTACATACTAAATTTAAAGAAGGCCACGTCCATCTGCATATTTTCTGACTTTTGAACCCTTCATCCTTATTTAAGATATGATAATTATTTTTAATATGTTTCATTATTTCTGTGGTTTCTCTAGCCTTCATATCATTCAGTTGAGCCAAAATAACAGTTTTTCTCACTGAATAACATGACCAGTATAATTTGCACGTTCAGCTGGTGCAGAATTATCACTTTTGTTTTTAACATTTCTCTTTGGTTCATGTATCTTAAATGTATTCTAGTTTGACAAAAAACTATTCAACATGATCATCACAGAAACCCACAACTTGATTGAACTGAAAGATAAATAATGCTATGTTTGTTTCTTTGTAGTTTAGTTTAAACACGAAGCTACACGATGGGTTATCTGTGCTCTGCCCACCACGGTATCGAAACCCGGTTTTCAGCG
>NW_013707602.1:0-465 GCF_000517525.1 Limulus polyphemus | reverse complement strand
CCCCCAAAACAAAAAAAAATCTACAAACTTGAAAGGAAATGAAGTATCAGTTTTTCTAACACTTTGGATTTGATGTAGATTACGTTTCACTTGGGATAAACCCCTGTTCGTGTGTTTGTAGAGATTAAGGACACGGAAACATAAAAACATCTATACAGGCAAAGAAACCAGAGAGATTTCTGGCTTATCGAATGATCGAAAAACATCCTTGACTAAAATGTACGCTAATTTTCTTCCTAATTGATATAAGCTCATATAATATATTTGTTCTTATTTAAACATTACCCAATCTCACTGACCGCGATACACTGTAATACAATTATATAGAACCTAGTCACACACTGTAATACAATTATATAGAACCTAGTCACACACTGTAATACCATTATATAGAACCGAGTCACACACTGTAATACAATTATATAGAACCTAGTCACACACACTGTAATACAATTATATAGAACC
>NW_013707601.1:0-465 GCF_000517525.1 Limulus polyphemus | reverse complement strand
TTGAGGCCTGGACAGATTCATGTTGTTCTAATGAGGTTTGGATTTTGCCTCTGTGGCTGGTTGACCTTGACAGCCCAGGAATTAGATTTCATGTTGCCCAGACCTATTCAGCATACCTATTCCAAAAGTAGTGCAGAGCCCACTAGTGTGCTATTACTACATTCCATTTTTTGCACACCTCTTTTCTACACAGATGCTTTCTGTGTGGATATATTGCCTTCACTGGCCCCTCCACCTTGTCAATATAAGTGTTTTGGAAGTTAACCTTTTTCTATACCGAAAATGTATTTTCGATAATATTTATCTCTTCTCACCTTTTCCTGCCCTTCCTCCCCACAATATGGCCAGTTTGGGGTATACTAATTTGGACCATCTTGAAAAGTGAATAGGAAGTAATAGTGGAGAGCTTATATACAGATCTGGTATGGGGGGAGTGCATGGAGGTAGGTGGAGAAAATCACAAGA
>NW_013707600.1:0-465 GCF_000517525.1 Limulus polyphemus | reverse complement strand
TTGATGAAAACATTGTGACATACAGTTTTCATGACTGCTAATCTATTCTAGATTAGCAGTCATGAAAACTGTATGTTACAATGTTTTCATCAAAGTCTTCGACTTTGATGAAAACATTGTGACATACAGTTTTCATGACTGCTAATCTAGAAGACTGATGAAAACATTGTAACATACAGTTTTCATGACTGCTAATCTAGAAGACTTTGATGAAAACATTGTAACATACAGTTTTCATGACTGCTAATCTAGAACACTTTGATGAAAACATTGTAACATACAGTTTTCATGACTGCTAATCTAGAACACTTTGATGAAAACATTGTAACATACAGTTTTCATGACTACTAATCTAGAAGACTGATGAAAACATTGTAACATACAGTTTTAAATCACTAAATCTTCTTTTTATGTGCTTGTCACACAAAGTAGTATGTGTGATAAATCACTAAATTTTGTTTTATG
>NW_013707599.1:0-465 GCF_000517525.1 Limulus polyphemus | reverse complement strand
TCGTCTAGTGTGTCTAAAGTATAAAAACTTGTTTTTAAACCATTGTTAGTAGTCTAGTGTGTCTAAAGTATAAAAACTTGTTTTTAAACCATTGTTAGTCGTCTAGTGTGTCTAAAGTATAAAACTTGTTTTTAAACCATTGTTAATCGTCTAGTGTGTCTAAAGTATAAAAACTTGTTTTTAAACCATTGTTAGTCGTCTAGTGTGTCTAAAGTATAAAACTTGTTTTAAACCATTGTTGAGTCGTCTAGTGTGTCTAAAGTATAAAACTTGTTTTTAAACCATTGTTGAGCCGCCTAATGTGTCTAAAGTATAAAAACTTGTTTTTAAACCTTTGTTAGTCGTCTAGTGTGTCTAAAGTATATAACTTGTTTTTAAACCATTGTTAGTAGTCTAGTGTGTCTAAAGTATAAAACCTGTTTTTAAACCATTGTTAGTAGTCTAGTGTGTCTAAAGTATAAAAAC
>NW_013707598.1:0-465 GCF_000517525.1 Limulus polyphemus | reverse complement strand
CTATATATTATCACTGAACGGACAAAGACTACTGTATCTTACTTTATATGTTATCACTGAACGGACAAAGACTGCTGTATCTTACTTTATGTGTTATCATTGGACGGACAATGACTAGTGTATCTTACTGTATATGTTATCACTGAACGGACAAAGACTACTGTATCTTACTTTATGTGTTATCACTGAACAGTGATAACATATAAAGTAAGATACAGTAGTCTTTGTCCGTTCAGTGATAACATATAACAGTAAGATACAGTAGTCTTTGTCCGTTCAGTGATAACATATAAAGTAAGATACACTAGTCATTGTCCGTTCGGACAAAGACTACTGTATCTTACTTTATATGTTATCACTGAACGGACAAAGACTACTGTATATTACTTTATATGTTATCACTGAACGGACAAAGACTACGGTATCTTACTGTATGTGTTATCACTGAACGGACAAAGACTAGTG
>NW_013707597.1:0-465 GCF_000517525.1 Limulus polyphemus | reverse complement strand
TATCCATCACTCCACTACATATATATTAAAAGGAAAGCAGAAACTAGTAACATAAAGCTTCACTACAATACACGTTTCCAAGCATGGAAGCCAACATAGTAGTAATAAAAAATCGACCATTAAAAATAACCCAACGAAAATAGAAAATTTGGTGAAGATCCATTTACAGGGGCAAAGTAATGGTACCAAACAGAAAACTGACTATGACAACCATAAAAACAAAAGTAGAAGTGGGAAAATGTCAATGCACCTGTGCAATGATGCAATGAAACTACATATAAAATTTGATTAAGATCCATTACTGCTCTACAAATACACTAGCAGGAAAACGAAAGAGTAGTGAAAAGAAGCATCAGTGCAGCACACGAATGCAAGTAGAGTAGCCAACACAGCAGTTACAAAAATCTTCAATGTAGTACACATACGCATTCAAGGAAGCCAAATTTTTTTAGTAACAAAAATCTT
>NW_013707596.1:0-465 GCF_000517525.1 Limulus polyphemus | reverse complement strand
GTATGGATATATTAGTCAGTTCACATAAAGTACAGTATGGATATATTAGTCAGTTCACATAATAGTACAGTATGGATATATTAGTCAGTTCACATATAGTAAAGTATGGATATATTAGTCAGTTCAGCTAAAGTACAGTATGGATATATTAGTCAGTTCACATAAAGTACAGTATGGATATATTAGTTAGTTCACATAAAGTACAGTATGGACATATTAGTTAGTTCACATAAAGAACAGTATGGATATATTAGTCAGTTCACATAAAGTACAGTATGGATATATTAGTTAGTTCACATAAAGTACAGTATGGATATATTAGTCAGTTCACATATAGTAAAGTATGGATATATTAGTCAGTTCACATAAAGTACAGTATGGACATATTAGTCAGTTCACATATAGTAACTTATGGATATATTAGTCAGTTCACATAAAGTACAGTATGGACATATTAGTTAGTTC
>NW_013707595.1:0-465 GCF_000517525.1 Limulus polyphemus | reverse complement strand
GTGTGTGTGTGTGTGTGTGTGTGTGTGTGTGTGTGTGTGTGTGTGTGTGTGTTAAATAAAGAAAACTGATTCATGTTTGTTTTCCTATTAAAGAGAAATCATGCAACTTGCCAAAGTAGAATTATAAGTTTGAAATGTATAAAAAACACTGCATGTGAAAAAAATTAAATTTCAGATGCAAATCAAAAATGCTATTAAAACTCAACAAAAAGCAAACTACAGGTTTAATTCAAGCTCAATAGTACATGTCAGATCTCTCTCTCGAGGATCAAAAAAACATCATTAGTGCTATTTTATTTTAACAAATAATTTAATTACAATAAGTGTTTCCACTGTGTGAACAGTTTGTTTTTACTTTTTGTTTCAGGTCTTGTTTTATATCCACACTGGAACTTTATTCATAACTAAATATAAAAGCAAAAAACAGGACTATAACAAAATAATATTTATAACAAGCATAATATT
>NW_013707594.1:0-465 GCF_000517525.1 Limulus polyphemus | reverse complement strand
TCCATGAATTATTGAGTATTTGTTTTGAATAGTCCATGTGCAAAGTATTTTTAATTTAAACATGAAAAATACTTTTCATCATCTCAAAAACCCCAAGTTTCCTTTGTGTAATCCTTAAAACCTGAATTTTTAGATTTTAGTTACTTTTATAATAACAAATACAGAATAAATATCAAAAACAAGAAATAAAGAACATACCCAATTTTAATTTTTCTTGCTGTCAGGTTTCAAAGAATGTTAATGCACCAAAGAATATAAACTAATATCATGCAAAACATAGACAAATTCATTTACCTCTCAAAATTTTCCTGGCTTTCTAACTATGGAACAAGAACCATTACAAATTCATCCAAGCTAGTCATTAACTTTCCCACAGGAACTAATCTTGTACTGTGAGTGAAATTAACGATATTCTGTTCAGAATACAACGTTATGCAATATGTCATTTGATAGATGAAAACCTTG
>NW_013707593.1:0-465 GCF_000517525.1 Limulus polyphemus | reverse complement strand
AACAACGGTGGTACAGCAGAGATACCAACAATATTGGACATACCTAACAACGACGGTGTAGCAGAGATATCAACAATATTGGACATACCCAACAACGACGGTGTAGCAGAGATATCAACAATATTGGACATACCCAACAACGTCAGTATAGCAGAGATATCAACAATATTGGACATACCTAACAACGTTAGTATAGCAGAGATACCAACAATATTGAACATACCTAACAACAACAGTGTAGCAGAGATACCAACAATATTGAACATACCTAACAACGACAGTGTAGCAGAGATACCAACAATATTGTACATACCTAACAACGACAGTGTAGTAGAGATACTAACAATATTGAACATACCTAACAACGACAGTGTAGCAGAGATACCAGCTATATATGGTATACCTAACAACATTAGTATATCAGAGATACCACCATCATATGGTATACGTAATAAAATTAGTGTT
>NW_013707592.1:0-465 GCF_000517525.1 Limulus polyphemus | reverse complement strand
GATAGTTTACAACATCTAAGCTGCCGAAGCATGATCTGTTGAGCTGTAGTGTGTGATATTACACCACAATCCGACTGATAACACTTGAACGCCTTTCTTATTACATTCTTGTTACTGAAAAGTCGTAAAGGGCTAATTAGGAGAAATGTGACTAAAATTGATATCATTCTTATTATGATGCAATATCACAGCAACTACTAAAAATCATCCCGTTTTGTTTGTTTTATTCATGTATATATTTCTCCTATCATCACACACTTAACTGAAGAGATCATAAGAACTTGTAGTATGATATTTTAATATGTTAATTACTTAGTAAAGAAATCAATATCCTTTGTTTAAAAGGGTAAACAAAATTAGTAATTTCAAAATATTTTTGGTAAGATAAAATAATGTTTTGGATGAGGTACTCCGGTATATATATATAAACGTTAAAGACCTGGCGATGTTTACCAATCTATGTAA
>NW_013707591.1:0-465 GCF_000517525.1 Limulus polyphemus | reverse complement strand
ACTCATAGTCTACATATTCAGTACTACAGCTAGCTGTCATATTCTGTGTATCTAGGGCTACAGCTAGCACTCATAGTCTACATATTCAGTACTACAGCTAGCTGTCATATTCTGTGTATCTAGGGCTACAGCTAGCACTCATAGTCTACATATTCAGTACTACAGCTAGCTGTCATATTCTGTGTATCTATGGCTACAGCTAGCACTCATAGTCTACATATTCAGTAGTACAGCTAGCTGTCATATTCTATGTATCTAGGGCTACAGCTAGCACTCATAGTCTACATATTCAGTACTACAGCTAGATATCATATTCTGTGTATCTAGGGCTACAGCTAGCACTCATAGTCTACATATTCAGTACTACAGCTAGATATCATATTCTATGTATCTAGGGCTACAGGTAGCACTCATAGTCTACATATCCAGTACTACAGCTAGCTGTCATATTCTGTGTATTTAGGG
>NW_013707590.1:0-465 GCF_000517525.1 Limulus polyphemus | reverse complement strand
CTGTTAAATCTATAATGTTAAATATAAATACACACTTTTCTGAAAAATTTTAAACCCGCCAAGAAAGTGTTTGTTATAATGCTATATCTAGTAATACGTTGTTTCTGATAATGTTATATCTAGTAATACGTTGTTTCTGATAATGTTATATCTAGTAATACGTTGTTTCTGATAATGTTATATCTAGTAATACGTTGTTTCTGATAATGTTATATCTAGCAAAAAGCAGTGTTTCTGATAACGTTTTATCTAGCAACCAGCAGTTTCTGATAATGTTATATCTAGCAAAAAGCAGTGTTACTGGTAATGTTATATCTAGCAAAAAGCAGTGTTACTGGTAATGTTATATCTAGCGATACCCAGTGTTACTGGTAATGTGATATCTAGCAATACCCAGTGTTTCTGATAATGTTATATCTAGCAATACCCAGTGTTACTGGTAATGTTATATTTAGCAATACCCAA
>NW_013707589.1:0-465 GCF_000517525.1 Limulus polyphemus | reverse complement strand
TCAAGTTGAGACAGTAGTTCAAACAACCTTCTCCTGTAAAGTTGAGACAGCACTTCACACACCTAACAAAGACATGTACTAGATGGTCTAAATAATGCCTTTAAATCAACAGGCAGATGCAGTTCATAAATCTTTTCAATCTAGTATTATTAGACTGGACAGATACAGATTCAAAGGTTAGACAGTCCAAGTTGGCAGAGAGAGAAATCTATATGAAAAAACATTTTAAACGAATTGCAAAAATTACATGAACTTTAGTAATGCTCAAGGACAGAAACATCACACGATTTTTATTTATAGACTTAACATAGTATGCATACTGTATGAAGCAATGCCTCAGAAGTCTGTTTCAACTTTTTTTAAAACTCTGATGTGGTTCATTTTCACTAGATTAATTATTCTAGATATTTCTAATACCATCAGATAGCTCAAATGGTGATTTACTGTATAAGGTGATTAATTATT
>NW_013707588.1:0-465 GCF_000517525.1 Limulus polyphemus | reverse complement strand
CGTAAAACCGGGTATAAAACCAGCTGGGTTGTTTAACACATATTCATATATGTAATTATAATACCGAGAATACACAGATCCCACCTTCGATGACGAACCTGTCTCAAAAACAGAAAAAAGTATTCCTTTCCAAAAAGCTTGTTAACAAGTTTCCTAAATTGGGATGTCTATCTTGCGTGTGCCACAATATTACAAGACATGTATGGCCGTTTGTTACAAATAAAATAAATAAATAAATGTTAACTTATTAAAATAATTACACTTGCCTTATTGAAAAACAAAATATGGTCAGCGTTTCGTCGGATCCGAAGAATAATAATTTTAGCCCTAAAAATAGTTTTTAAATCTCATTTATGATCTTTAGAAAGTCTAGTGATATTGAAAGCTTACAGGATTTTGACAAAGTATGGTTAGATTTTCGAATGTAATTATACCGAGTATGGCCTGGTAGTTAGTTATTCAACT
>NW_013707587.1:0-465 GCF_000517525.1 Limulus polyphemus | reverse complement strand
ATAACCGCCGGACACTTAACCGCCGGAGACATAACCACTGGACACTTAACCACCGACATAACCGTCGGACACATAACCGCTGGACTCATAACCGCCGGACACTTAACCGCCAGACACTTAACCGCCAGACAATTAACCACCACATAACCGCCGGACACATAACCACTGACACAACTGCCGGACACATAACCACCGGACACATAACCGTTGGACACTTAACCGCCGACATAACCGCCGGACACATAACTGCTGGACTCATAACCGCCAGACACTTAACCGCCGGACACTTAATCGCCGGACACTTAATCGCCGGACACATAACCACCGGACACTTAACCACCGGACACTTAACCGCCGACAATAACCGCCAACATAACCGCCGGACACTTAACCACCAAACACATAACCGCCGGACACTTAACAACCAAACACATAACCGCCGGACACTTAAATACCGACATAACC
>NW_013707586.1:0-465 GCF_000517525.1 Limulus polyphemus | reverse complement strand
AGAACATTTATAGTGTTTCTGTAACACTTAACAGACAACTTTGGTACAAGTTAGAACATTTATAGTGTTCCTGTAACACTTAACAGACAACTTGGGTACAAGTAAGAACATTTATAGTGTTCCTGTAACACTTAACAGACAGCTGAGTTACAAGTTAGAACATTTATAGTGTTCCTGTAACACTTAACAGACAGCTGAGTTATAAATTACAACATTTATATAATAAAATCTGGAGATATATTCATTTCTAAAATTAAAGTAGTTAAATATTAGTGTGTTTTACCTGTCGATACTGTTACAGATATTAGTGTGTTTTATATGTCAAAACTGTTACAGATATTAGTGTGTTTTATATGTCAAAACTGTTACAGATATTAGTGTGTTTTATCTGTCGATACTGTTACAGATATTAATGTGTTTTATCTGTCGATACTGTTACAGATATTAGTGTGTTTTATCTGTCGA
>NW_013707585.1:0-465 GCF_000517525.1 Limulus polyphemus | reverse complement strand
GATAGCATCCACTTTCGACCACAGGGACGTAACCGGTCGATAGCAATCACTTTCAACCACAGGGAGGTAACCGGTCGATAGCAATCACTTTCGACCACAGGGACGATAACCGGTCGGTAGCATCCACTTTAGACCACAGGGACGTAACCGGTCGGTAGCATCCACTTTCGACCACAGGGACGTAACCGATCGATAGCAATCACTTTCGACCACAGGGACGTAAATAGCTACAGATGTGTGCTCGATGATATCTTTTAAGTTTTTCGGAGTTTTCGCGTCAGATTTTCAACAAGACGTTAATGTGTAATACGGTGTACCAGTAAACATACACATTGCTTGATAAAAGGTTTTGACACTTCACAGATAGATAGTCACCTTGTTGACAAATCTGTTTACTCTACTTACAAAAACTTGTACTGTACGTCGAGAACCAAATCTGTTTACTCTAGTAACAAAAAACGTGTA
>NW_013707584.1:0-465 GCF_000517525.1 Limulus polyphemus | reverse complement strand
CATTAACCATTTATACTGTGAACAACGAGGTGTTCGTTTACAGCATACACTAGCCACTTATACTGTGAACAACGAGTTGTTCGTTTACAGTACACATTAGCCACTTATACTGTGAACAACGAGGTGTTCGTTTACAGCACACATTAACCACTTATACTGTGAACAACGAGGTGTTCGTTTACCGCACAATTGCTTTCCGCAGTTCCGGGCCGTGAATGGCTGCGCTATAAGAGTGACAGTCAAATTCCACTATTCGGTCAGACAACAGTAGCCAAATAGTTGGCTGGGTGATTTTGACTAGCTGCCCTCGCATTAGTATATCAGTTCAAAACTGGGGAGGGCTACGCTCAAACAGCCCTTTCTGTAGCTTTGAGTGAAAAATTCTAAAACAAAGAAAAAATTATGAGTTACCGATCAGGAACTTTATGTTATAGATTTTAAACTGAATTATAACCAATGCCCCCC
>NW_013707583.1:0-465 GCF_000517525.1 Limulus polyphemus | reverse complement strand
TACATCGGGGCACGAAGTTTGTTAAGGTAAATATACCAGTTCCTAGTTTAGTTTGGTTTACATCGTGGCACGAAGTTTGTTAAGGTAAATATACCAGTTTCTAGTTTAGTTTTGTTTACATCGTGGCACGAGTTTGTTAAGGTAAATATACCAGTTTCTAGTTTAGTTTTGTTTACATCGTGGCACGAAGTTTGTTAAGGTAAACATACCAGTTCCTAGTTTAGTTTGGTTTACATCGTGGCACGAGGTTTGTTAAGGTAAATATACCAGTTTCTAGTTTAGTTTGGTTTACATCGTGGCACGAGGTTTGTTAAGGTAAATATACCAGTTCCTAGTTTGGTTTATATCGTGGCACGAAGTTTGTTAAGGTAAATATACCAGTTTCTAGTTTAGTTTGGTTTACATCGGGGCACGAGGTTTGTTAAGGTAAATATACCAGTTCCTAGTTTAGTTTGGTTTACATCG
>NW_013707582.1:0-465 GCF_000517525.1 Limulus polyphemus | reverse complement strand
ATAAATCCATGATAGCTTCTAAATAAGAAACATCATACTAACTAGATGATGCCTTCTTTTCACTGTTGATATAGGAAGAAGGGTTAAGCCAGCATGACAGTGGAAGGTCATCGTCCGGATTCAAAGCCATCTAATAATGTATATGCTGGAGAAGAAAGCTAGAATGTTCTGTAATGTTTCTCAGAAGTTTCGTCAACCTTCAGTGTCCCTGGGACACAGAACTTTCAGAAGTTTAGTCAACCTTCAGTTTCCCTTGGACACAGAACTTTCAGAAGTTCGGTCAACCCTCAGTGTCCCTTGGACACGGAACTTTCAGAAGTTTAGTCAAGCTTTAGTGTCCCTGAGGCACAGAACCTTTAGAAGTTCAGTCAACCCTCAATGTCCCTAGGACACGGAACCTTCAGAAGTTCAGTCAGTCTTCAGTGTCCCTGGGACACGGAACCTTCAGTAGTTTAGTCAACCCCC
>NW_013707581.1:0-465 GCF_000517525.1 Limulus polyphemus | reverse complement strand
CTTGTCATAATCTTCTGGTAATGTATTTATTTTGGCTTGTCATAATCTTCTGGTAATGTATTTTATTTTGGCTTGTCGTAATCTTCTGGTAATGTAGTTTATTTTGGCTTGTGATAATCTTCTGGTAATGTATTTTATTATGGTTTGTCATAATCTTCCAGTAATGTATTTTATTTTGGCTTGTCATAATCTTCTGGTAATGTAGTTTATTTTGGCTTGTGATAATCTTCTGGTAATGTATTTATTTTGGCTTGTGATAATCTTCTGGTAATGTATTTATTTTGGCTTGTATAATCTTCTGGTAATGTATTTTATTTTGGCTTGTGATAATCTCTGGTAATGTATTTTATTTTGGCTTGTTATAATCTTCCTGTAATGTATTTTATTTTGGCTTGTGATAATCTTCTGGTAATGTAGTTTATTTTGACTTGTGATAATCTTCTGGTAATGTATTTTATTTTGGTT
>NW_013707580.1:0-465 GCF_000517525.1 Limulus polyphemus | reverse complement strand
TCACTGGCGACAAGTGTATCGGTGTTTATATTATTGACTGGAAATATTGGATTATATAAATCTAGATGTTCATTTACATGGTTATCAACTGTTTTGCGGTTGTTTTGGTTAAAGCTTAAGGAATTTAGGTCTTAAAAGAATTCCTAAAAAGAGTCCGCCAAAAGGTTCACTTTCTCAATGTCTTTTTTTTTTGGTCTGTAATATTTTTATATTTAACGTGGTGGAACATGTTGTTATTAATTTTTCAGAAGTTAATGAACTGAATTTTTTTCCAAAACGTTTTAGGATTATCATATGCATTATCAAGGCTCTTGATAAAGTCTAGCCAGTTGGCTTCTTTAAATATTTTTATGTTTCGTTTTATGTTTGCATGTATTTTATTAATTTTAGGTTTTAGGGGCGTATTCAGCGTGGTTATCAGTAATCGCCTAAGGCATCTATGCTCTAAGATAAGTGAATTTATTC
>NW_013707579.1:0-465 GCF_000517525.1 Limulus polyphemus | reverse complement strand
TCGTGTAGCTTAGCGCGAAATTCGAAACAAACAAACAACATTTACTGGCAGGCTTAGAACGACAAAAATAGATCAAAAATATGTATGTACGTATGAATAAACTTGGAAATGCTCTATAATCCAGTAAAAGCATGAATGTGGTCGTCAAAATCTATTAGAGATCAGGAAGAGAAAATACCTAGATCAGATTTATATGATGGCCAGTTCCTAGCAGACAGTTATTTCGTCTTCTTTTCAATCGGCTCCACGTGAATGAGCGGATTTCTCATCACAGCCACAGTGTAATCAGCTGGTGGTAAACGTAGTGTGAAGACAGGCTTTAACCGGGGAAATTGGCTCGACAAGTCCGTATTGTAACAAAGGAAGAATTTCGGAGATGGGGCTCATAGCTGCTGACAAAGGATGGCCGCCGATAGGTATGGGAAGACTCATTTTTCTTTTTTGCAGCGGATTTTCTAGTTCCTG
>NW_013707578.1:0-465 GCF_000517525.1 Limulus polyphemus | reverse complement strand
AAGGATATGTGGGTTTATAGGTTCGAGTTATCACCGATTCCAGTAGGTTCTTTCCAGTTTGCTTTTTTATAATTATATTTTGGTATAAGTTTATGGTTGGGATTGTTGAGATTGAAGATAATCACTGTTTACATTGAAAACATCATTAAACATAATCTAGGATGTCACTGGTGTTGTGTGTAACATCATTTAACATAGATCTAGGATGTCATTGGTGTTATATGTAGCATCATTTAACATAGATCTAGGATGTCACTGGTGTTGTGTGTAACATCATTTAACATAGATCTAGGATGTCACTGGTTTTGTGTGTAACATCATTAAACATAGATCTAGAATGTCACTGGGGTTGTGTGTAACATCATTTAATATATATCTAGGATGTCATTGGTGTTATATGTAGTATCATTTAACATAGATCTAGAATGTCACTGGTGTTGTGTGTAGTATCATTTAACATAGATC
>NW_013707577.1:0-465 GCF_000517525.1 Limulus polyphemus | reverse complement strand
CATTTAAGTAACTGTAATCAAGGAGAATGGTTTATCATTAGATTTAATTAACTGTAATGGAGGAGAATGGTTTATCATTACATTTAATTAACTGTAATCAAGGAGAATAGTTTATCATTACATTACTAATTAACTTTAATGGAGGAGAATAGTTTATCATTACATTTAATTAACTGTAATCCAGGAGAATAGTTTATCATTACATTTAAGTAACTGTAATCCAGGAGAATGGTTTATCATTACATTTAAGTAACTGTAATCGAGGAGAATAGTTTATCATTACATTTAATTAACTGTAATCCAGGAGAATAGTTTATCATTACATTTAAGTAACTGTAATCCAGGAGAATAGTTTCTCATTACATTTAATTAACTGTAATCGAGGAGAATGGTTTATCATTACATTTAATTAACTGTAATCCAGAAGAATAGTTTATCATTACATTTAAGTAACTGTAATCCAGG
>NW_013707576.1:0-465 GCF_000517525.1 Limulus polyphemus | reverse complement strand
TTGATATGTCATTGGATCCAGTTTCACATTATTACTCAACGTTAAATTGATATGACATTGGATCCAGTTTCACATTATTACTCAACGTTAAATTGATATGACATTGGATCCAGTTTCACATCCCTTCTCAGATGCAGTTGGATAAGACTTTGTTGCTGCGCAGGATCATGCGCAGTGTCATATTACCGGGACTGACATGGATTGTCTAGCAAAAAGAAATTATACAATTGAAGGATTGGCCAGCAAGAAGACCCAAACTAAATATTGTATAATGCCTCTGGGTCCTTTTTGGACGACGTGTTGTCATTGTCTTAACATGCTGGAGAACTTGGCGTTGCGCTGACCGAGAAGGGGGGGCAAGATACCCATGGCGTTGATCCTCTAATTGATCAGAAATATGTTAATCCCAGGATGGATCCTCACTTACTACTTCATATGCGACTGCCACACAATCGATCTTAGTTA
>NW_013707575.1:0-465 GCF_000517525.1 Limulus polyphemus | reverse complement strand
AATATAATAAACTAACTGAACTACGGTTTGTGATTATTGCTAATTCCAATTATTCAAGTAATCAGTATATTACTATTACATTTGTTTGTTGTTAAGCATAAAGCTATATTATTGGGCTATCTGTGCTCTGTCCAATTTGCAGCACTTGCCACAAACGTTTTTTTTTCTTGTACACACCAGGGTTTGAGGAACACTGTACTAATTGACTAATTGAATGTAATCAATTATGGGGCCATATAAATAACTGATTAGTAAATACCACTAAACACCCAACTCTAGTATATACCCCTTGTCCAAGAGCTTGTGTACCAGTTATTAAGGTAGGATGTATACCCAACCAGGAGCTTATAGACCAATAATATAGGTGTAATGCATACCCCTGGTCCAGAAGATTGTGTACATGTTATCTATGCTAGTGTATATCTATCATCCCTCTCAGCTAAGCGAAAGTGTGCATGTCACACC
>NW_013707574.1:0-465 GCF_000517525.1 Limulus polyphemus | reverse complement strand
GTAATCTTATTTATAATCAAACTTCGTTTTCCTTCGAACACATCGATTGCTAATTCGAATTGATTTTTTGAAATGTAAAGCAAAAACTTATCTTGAGGGAGCCATCATATTTTTGTTTATGAGTAATTGAGAACCTTAATCACTTTAATACTGGTATATTCTAATTTTTTATGACATTCACAGTGAAGTAAAAGTATATTAATGCTGTTTGGTATTTGATTATGTTGTTCATAGGTTTTACATGCATGAATTTTACCTAATGGAACCCAATAGTTCCTAAAAACTTAATGCTAGCTATATTTACTGAGTCATACCTATTGCAGGGATAGAAACATCCCTATTTTGTACATCCATGTGCATCTTTGCCATGTAATAACCAACCAGTCCCCACTTCTTAATAGAGCTGTCCTATCATAGGCCTAGTTTAATAATAATGTTTATATTTCTTCATTAACACTCCCACTG
>NW_013707573.1:0-465 GCF_000517525.1 Limulus polyphemus | reverse complement strand
ACACACACACACACACACACATATATATATATATATATATATATATACAGGGTTGAATGTGTCATGTTAAAATGATTGTGAACAGCTGATATAAATACGTGGTGGAAGGATGTATCATATCTATATTTGACATTATTTGGCGTTACGTAGGTAGTGTGATGTCACCAAAATTTATGGCTTTTGAGAAGGTTATCTAACATCCCTTTCCTATGTAATATATTCATACACTCAGGTTATTAAAACGTGTTCAGAAGTGGTATTTAATTATTCACTGTACTTAACGGCATTGTAAAATAAAATATTATGGACCAACATTGCACATTAGGACCATCTAGAAAGATACCTACATCAAATCGTACAAAAGACATCATAATCAATTGCTTTGCCTTATAACAGGTGAGCAATCATGAACACAAAGTTCATTGACAAAAGCCATTCACATGTCTCAGACAACAGTATGAAATA
>NW_013707572.1:0-465 GCF_000517525.1 Limulus polyphemus | reverse complement strand
GATGGTCAGTATAGGCGATCGTAGCTTTAATCTAGATTAGACGATCGTAGCTTTAATCTAAATTAGATGGACAGTATAGACGATCGTAGCTTTAATCTAGATCAGATGGTCAGTATAGACTATCGTAGCTTTAATCTAGATCAGATAGTCAGTATAGACGATCGTAGCTTAATCTAGATCAGATAGTCAGTATAAATGATCGTAGCTTTAATCTAGATCAGATAGTCAATATAGATGATCGTAGCTTTAATCTAGATTAGATGGTCAGTATAGATGATCGTAGCTTTAATCTAGATCAGATGGTCAGTATAGATGATCGTAGCATTAATCTAGATCAGATGGTCAGTATAGATGATCGTAGCTTTAATCTAGATTAGATGGTCAGTATAGATGATCGTAGCTTTAATCTAGATTAAATGGTCAGTATAGACGATCGTAGCTTTAATCTAGATCATATAGTCAGTA
>NW_013707571.1:0-465 GCF_000517525.1 Limulus polyphemus | reverse complement strand
AACGTTTTTAATTTAGGGCCGGGTTTTTGTCTATACATATTTAAACGATAGAATTAAATTTCTGGTATAATAAAGCGTTGAAGTACTAAGAGTAACGTATATAAGATTTAAATCAAATTTATTTATTACCTGGTAAAACGTTATAGTATTAACTAATTAACTAATCTTCCAACTAAAATAGCATACCTGGTGAAATATCATAGTATTAACTAATTAACTAATCCTCCAACTAAAATAGCATACCTGGTGAAATATCATAGTATTAACTAATTAACTAATCATCCAACTGAAATAGCATACCTGGTGAAATGTTATAGTAGTAACTAATTAACCAGTCCACCAACTGAAACAGTCTACCTGGTGAAATGTTATGTTAATAACTGATTAACAAGTCAAACAACTGAAACAGTCTACCTGGTGAAACGTTATGGTAGTAACTAATTAACCAGTCTACCTGGTGAAACG
>NW_013707570.1:0-465 GCF_000517525.1 Limulus polyphemus | reverse complement strand
GTAATTTAGATAGTTTCAGTGAATAATCTAGATAATAAACTAAAGACGGGTAATTTAGATAGTTTCAGTGAATTATCTAAATAAACTAAAGACGGGGTAATTTAGCTAATTTCAGTGAATTATCTAGATAATAAACCAAAGACGGGTAATTTAGATAGTTTCAGTGAATTATCTAGATAATAAACCAAAGACGGGGTAATTTAGACAGTTTCAGTGAATTATCTAGATAATAAACCAAAGACGGGTAATTTAGATAGTTTCAGTGAATTATCTAAATAAACTAAAGACCGGTAATTTAGACAGTTTCGGTGAATTATCTAGATGATAAACTAAAGACGGGTAATTTAGATAGTTTCAGTGAATTATCTAAATAAACTAAAGACCGGTAATTTAGACAGTTTCGGTGAATTATCTAGATAATAAACTAAAGACGGGTAATTTAGATAGTTTTAGTGAATTATCTAG
>NW_013707569.1:0-465 GCF_000517525.1 Limulus polyphemus | reverse complement strand
ACCGAATATTTTGTTCTTTAGGTTTCTATTACCCTGATAATTCCTTACCAATATTTGAATCTATTATCTGGTACCTGAATATTTTGTTCTTTAGTTTTCTATTAACTAGATAATTCCTTACCAATATTTGAATCTATAATCTGGTCCCGAATATTTTGTTCTTTAGGTTTCTATCACCTAGATAATTCCTTACCAATATTTGAGTCTATAATCTGGTACCGAATATTTTGTTCTTTAGGTTTCTATTACCCTGATAATTCCTCTTGAGGTTTCTATTAACTAGATAATTCCTTACCAATATTTGAATCTATTATCTGGTACCGAATATTTTGTTCTTTAGGTTTCTATTACCCTGATAATTCCTCTTGAGGTTTCTATTAACTAGATAATTCCTTACCAATATTTGAATCTATACTCTGGTACCGAATATTTTGTTCTTTAGGTTTCTATTACCCTGATAATTCC
>NW_013707568.1:0-465 GCF_000517525.1 Limulus polyphemus | reverse complement strand
GTTTGGTGACCCCTGCGCTAGAGAAAGCCAGACCAGTCAACAGCACCCATAGTACTAAACTTTTTGGCTACTAATATCGAGTAGTGACACTTGACTGTCACTCTTACAACGCACCCACGTCCCCAAAGCGTTAACGGGAAATAACTAATCCACCCGACTTAATGTTATCTTAAATAATAGGAAGTTAGAGAAAATAGTTATCACTGTCTGCTGATTAAAATATGAGTTTTAATACTGAAATTATGAAGAAACCACGACATTGTTTAACATTAACTGACCGGTAAACATCGCAGTACTACTATTTTTGTTATCGTTTTCATTAGTGATAAGTATACTCTACACTTCATACGAGTTACTCTTAGATTAATTATATACTCATGAGTAAACAATAGTGGTAAACAGCTCATGAAATATACGTGTGACTCACACTATGAGTTACTTTTCAGTCAATAACAATGTTCAGGC
>NW_013707567.1:0-465 GCF_000517525.1 Limulus polyphemus | reverse complement strand
GTGTGTGTGTATTTCTTTTTCTCATCTTCCTTGTATTCATATGCAATAAAGGATTGACATCAGTTTTTGCAAATATTATTATTCTGCTAGTAAGTAGTGTGTGTTAAAATTTAACAAAATATATAGAGTTGTAGTATTTCAAGCCTTGATCTAAAACTAAGGACTTACCAAATTCATATTGGAAAAGTTGCTTACGAAAGTTCTTTATATACAGAATTTTAAATATTTGCACCTTCAGTGTTGTAAATTTTTAACTAATCGATAGACTGTATTCTGGATAGAGCGACATGGAGATAACCATGAGAAAAAATTGGCTCAGCTAAGTGCAACCCTGATAATAGACATCCATTTTTCAAGTTATATTACTGTAAAGTTTGTGCTACTGTACTTACTGTATTTGCATCTGATATGTAGTGTAGTTCAAAATTATAAAGTTAATTCCAGAGTTTGTTACTGTTATACTAT
>NW_013707566.1:0-465 GCF_000517525.1 Limulus polyphemus | reverse complement strand
AACTTTGCATACAGTAACACATTACTAAAGATATTTACTCGTGTAAAAACTTTGCATACAGTAACACATTACTAAAGATATTTACTCGTGTAAAAACTTTGCATACAGTAACACATTACTAAAGATATTTACTCGTGTAAAAACTTTGAATACATTAACACATTACTAAAGATAGTTACTCTTGTAAAAACTTTGCATACAGTAACACATTACTAAAGATATTTACTCGTGTAAAAACTTTGCATACAGTAACACATTACTAAAGATATTTACTCGTGTAAAAACTTTGCATACAGTAACACATTACTAAAGATATTTATTCGTGTAAAAACTTTGCATACAGTAACACATTACTAAAGATATTTACTCGTGTAAAAAACTTTCTGCACCTACTACCAAATATACTTTCTATAAACGTTCTAGTGCACATTGGAGTAATTTACCGTTTTGATAAAAGTTTAGGAA
>NW_013707565.1:0-465 GCF_000517525.1 Limulus polyphemus | reverse complement strand
ACACCACGTAGTTACACAGTTACATTTAGTAAAGAAACACACTAAGTAGTTACTACTAGTAAAAAAGCACACTACGTTGTTACGTCTAGTAAAAGGACACTATGTAGTTACGTCTAGTAAAAGAACACTATGTAGTTACGTCTTGTAAAAAGCACACTACATAGTTAAGTCTAGTAGAAAATAACACTATGTAGTTAGGTCTAGTAAAAAAACACTACATAGTTACGTCTAGTAAAAAAAACACTACGTTGTTACGTCTAGTAAAGAAATACACTATGTAGTTATGTCTAGTAAAAAGAACACTATGTAGTTCTGTCTAGTAAAAAAGAACACTATGTAGTTATGTCTAGTAAAGAAACACTACGTAGTTACGTCTAGTAAAAATGCACACTACGTAGTTACGTCTAGTAAAGAAACACACTACGTAGTTACGTCTAGTAAAAATGCACACTACGTAGTTACGTC
>NW_013707564.1:0-465 GCF_000517525.1 Limulus polyphemus | reverse complement strand
CTATCAACAATATTATATTTTACAGTACTATCAATACAGTATTTTATTTAACAAACGATCAATAATATTATATTTTACAGTACTATCAATACAGTATTTTATTTAACAAACGATAAACAATATTATATTTTTACAGTACTATCAATACAGTATTTTATTTAACAAACGATCAACAATATTATATTTTACAGTACTATCAATACAGTATTTTATTTAACAAAACATCACCAATATTCTAACAATACTATCAACACAGTATTTTATTTAACAAAACATCACCAATATTCTAACATTACTATCAACACAATATTTTATTTAACAAAACATCACCAATATTCTAACAGTACTATCAACACAATATCTTATTTAACAAAATGATCAACAATATTATATCTTACACTACTATCAACACAGTATTTTATTTAACAAACTATCAACAATAATATATCTTACAGTACTATCAAC
>NW_013707563.1:0-465 GCF_000517525.1 Limulus polyphemus | reverse complement strand
CATTGAGAACATACTAAGGGATTGGTTGAAACAATACAATACTGTATTCTCATGAGTACATGGAGTTATACCAAGAGTACAGTATTGTTTTCTACAACCAATACCCATGTACTCAGAAGAGCATATTAAAAAATCTAATATTTTTTGTTTTATCCTCTTCCTCTGTATTCGGGAAAACGCATTAATGGTCTAGTATTATTTTTGTCAACCACTATATGCTTATTAAGGAGAAGGCCAAATAGTAAGATGGCTCCAAAGACTTCAGGATTACAACTTTAACTTCGTCTATTGTTGATGCATTATCCCAAAGATAACGTAACCATGAAGAATTCAAACATTGTGAAAAGAGAGAAACATGAGATAGCAAAGATAAACAACATAAGGAACAACAGAGCACAGTCCAGGATGGGACATCCACAAGAGGTGGCGAAAAACTAATGTGGCCCAACACTCAACTAAAAGATG
>NW_013707562.1:0-465 GCF_000517525.1 Limulus polyphemus | reverse complement strand
GTAGCTTTGTGCTTAACTTCAAACAAACAAACTTATAACGAACCTATGGAACGCGAGCCACGAATTTAAGATTTTCGGACTCACTGTTTGGGCGCATTAGTACTAGGCCACGCCCGGTCCATTCCGCTTCAAATTGTAGTGGTCTGTTATATATATATATATATTTAATTTCTATCATTCTATAATACACGCTGCAAACCATGCGTCAGAAGATAAAATTAATGAACTCAGGATTGGCGGTGTACTGGCTGTCACTGAGCAACGAGCATGCGTGATTCTATCCAACGAATATAAACCATGGACTTCGCTACCTCGATTCATCAAGTGGTTGCTTAGTGACGGGACCCGACAGCCGAAATATCAAATCTGTCTCCAAGTGCTGCTGACAGCAAGTGTCTCTCTCATTCTCTTCTCTCAAAGTAAGTACTTAGTGTTCTAACACAGACAAATGTGTGAAAAACACAC
>NW_013707561.1:0-465 GCF_000517525.1 Limulus polyphemus | reverse complement strand
TTATTTTTCATGCAGAGTTTGAAACTAGTAAACAAATTTAAGAACATCTACGTATAGAATGAAAATAAATAAATTAAAATTATTCGTAAGAATGTAAAGAGTAAGTATTTCGGGGAAATATCAAATAAGTTATCAAAGTACATACATATTTCAGAGTGACATCTAGTGTTTAACAACAAATGTTATATTTTTACAAGTAAATTAAAAGAATTAAAATATATTTAATTAGATGTAAGGATAACTAGTGCAAAATGAACAGAAAGAAGAAAGAGATGCTAATATTGTAACCTGTGCAAATCCTTTTTTTTCACTCCAGAACACTTCTTATGGTATACTTTCACAAGAAATATATATTTTGAAGTTTATTCAATTTTAATTCATATTTATTAAAAGTATTGTAATATGCAAATTAAACATATGAATATAATAAACATTTTAAGCAAGTTAAAAAAATTCTATATAACA
>NW_013707560.1:0-465 GCF_000517525.1 Limulus polyphemus | reverse complement strand
TGTATTTATATAGGATTACTTTGATGTATTAATATAGGATTCTTTGGTCTATTAATATTGGATTATTGATGTATTAATATAGGATTATTTGCGGTATTTATATAGGATTATATGATATATTAATATATGATTATCTGCTGTATTAATATATGATTATCTGCAGTATTAATATAGGATTATTTGATATATTAATATATGATTATCTGATGTATTAATATAGGATTATTTGCTATATTTATATAGAATTATTTGCTGTATTTATATAGGATTATTTGCTATATTTATATAGAATTATTTGCTGTATTTATATACGATTATTTGATGTATTTATATAGGATTATTTGATATATTAGTATATGATTATTTGCTGTATTAATATAGGATTATTTGATATCTTAATATACGATTATCTGATGTATTAGTATATGATTATCTGCTTTATTAATATAATATTATCTGCTGTAT
>NW_013707559.1:0-465 GCF_000517525.1 Limulus polyphemus | reverse complement strand
CAGTGTCTGTATACTCGTTTATAAACCTATTTAAGAAGATAAGATGCAAATTCAACTCAAATTTACTATTTTAGATTAAAATGGGTTTTTGAGAACCCTTGTTTTAAGATCTACCTTCTTTGGCTCTGACTCGCACTTCTCATTAAAAATTTTAACACGTCATCCTGCAGTTTTTCGTCTTGTAGTTGGTTCTTTGAAACGTAAACCTCAATCATTACCACCGAAATAAACAACAGCAGAAAATGTAACCAACTAATCAATCAATATATTGTATCAATAAATTTAGTAAAACAGTGTAACTGGTTTATATTGTAATTTGGGTTCATCTTATTATTGTATCAATAAATTTAGTAAGACAGTGTAACTGGTTTATATTGTAATTTGGGTTCATCTTATTATTGTATCAATAAATTTAGTAAAACAGTGTAACTGGTTTATATTGTAATTTGGGTTCATCTTACTATT
>NW_013707558.1:0-465 GCF_000517525.1 Limulus polyphemus | reverse complement strand
GTTTACCATGTATGTGTATATCGTTGAGAATATTTAATAAGAAGTTTTTATTTACCATATATACGTCGTTGTAAATTTTCAAACAGAAGTTTTATTTAACGTATATATATAAATATGTCCTTGTAAGTGTTTAATCAAAAATTCTTATTTACCATATATTTATATATTTATCGTTGTAAATGTTTAATAAAAAATTTTTATTTACCATATATATATATCTATATATATATATCGTTCTAAATATTTACTCAGATGTTTTTATTTACCATATATATATATATATATATCGTTATGGATTCTTAATAAGAAGTGTTTATTTACCATCTATATATATATATATATATATCGATTTAAATGTTTAATCACAAATTTTAATTAATATATATATATAGTTGTAAATTGTTACTCAGAAGTTTTTTACCATATATATATATCGTTGTGAATTTTTAAGAGAAGTTTCTATTT
>NW_013707557.1:0-465 GCF_000517525.1 Limulus polyphemus | reverse complement strand
AAAGAGAAATGGCCTCATGAACAACGAATCACCATTGACTACATAGAACAAATAAATGAGAAATGACCTCATGAACAACGAATCACCATTGATTACATAGAACAAATAAAGAGAAATGGCCTCATGAACAACGAATCACCATTGACTACATAGAACAAATAAAGAGAAATGGCCTCATGATCAACGAATCACCATTGACTACATAGAACAAATAAAGAGAAATGGCCTCATGAACAAGGAATCACCATTGACTACATAGAACAAATAAAGGTCATTAAACTTTGACTGAATAATGGTATAATTAGAAAATCTAACGACTGGTTTACGCTAGAGAATGCCTTTGCTTCTTAATATTTGTTTATCACTATCTTAATACAGATTCTTTTGTTTACTAGTGTCTTAATAGAGATTCTTTTGTTTACCAGTGTCTTAATACATATTGTTTTGTTTACCGTTGTCTTAATA
>NW_013707556.1:0-465 GCF_000517525.1 Limulus polyphemus | reverse complement strand
AAGTGCAATCATCCAATCATCTTAGTAATGGTGTTCTTGGGAAGTACAATCATACAATCATCTTGAAAATGGTGTTATAGGGAAGTGCAATCACCCAATCATCTTGGTAATAGTGTTCTTGGAAAATGCAATTAACCAATCATCTTGATAATAGTGTTCTTGGTAAGTGCAATCAACCAATCATCTTGATAATGATGTTCTTGGAAAGTGCAATCATCCAATCATCTTAGTAATGGTGTTGTTGGGAAGTGCAATAATCCAATCATCTTGGTAATGATGTTCTTGGGAAGTGCAATCATCCAATCATTTTGGTAGTGGTGTCATAGGGAAGTGCAATCATCCAATCATCTTAGTAATGGTGTTCTTGGGAAGTACAATCATACAATCATCTTGAAAATGGTGTTATAGGGAAGTGCAATCACCCAATCATCTTGGTAATAGTGTTCTTGGAAAATGCAATCAACC
>NW_013707555.1:0-465 GCF_000517525.1 Limulus polyphemus | reverse complement strand
CTAGTTGAGAAACTATTTTAGTTACAATAGATAAAGTAAAAATCAATAACTGGTTTTTGATACGTAACGACGTGAAAGAAGTTAGGACACGATCAAACAGGTTTTATCTCCCGGTCCATGAACTTTTGTTGATCAGGCGACAATTTTAGTGAAAAGCCCAAGATCAATAATCCATTTTTTAATATGTGTTCTTTAGCGAATGAGAAACAAGTTTGTAGACAATCAGAAACATTGTTATATATGAAAGAAAATTAAACTTGCTAAACTGATTATATATTGTTACAATTTAACGTATGGAGAATGTGGAAATGTTTGTTATAATGTACACCAGTTTGATTGGTTAAAGTTACAGACACGTTAGAATGTACACAAGTTTGATTGGTTAAAGTTACAGACACGTTAGAATGTACACCAGTTTGATTGGTTAAAGTTACAGACACGTTAGAATGTACACCAGTTTGATTA
>NW_013707554.1:0-465 GCF_000517525.1 Limulus polyphemus | reverse complement strand
TAGGAGTATACTAACCTTCTGTTGTCGTAGTAGTCAGTAGACAGGAGTATACAAACCTTGTGTTGTCGTAGTAGCCGGTAGATAGGAGTATACAAACCTTGTGTTGTCGTAGTAACCAGTAGACATGAATATACAATCCTTCTGTTGTGGTAGTAGCCAGTAGACATGAATATACAATCCTTCTGTTGTGGTAGTAGTAGCCAGTACACAGGAATATATACACTTTGTGTTGTTGTAGTAGCCAATAGGCGGGAATATGCAAACCTTGTATTGTTGTAGTAGCCAATAGGCGAGAATATACAAATCTTGTGTTGTTGTACTAGCCGGTAAATAGGAGTATACTAACCTTGTTTTGTCGTACTAGCCAGTAGGCGGGAGTATACAAACCTTGTGTTGTTGTAGTAGCCGGTAGATAGGAGTATAAAAACCTTATGTTGTTGTAGTAGCCGGTAGACAAGAGTATAC
>NW_013707553.1:0-465 GCF_000517525.1 Limulus polyphemus | reverse complement strand
ATATTGTATTGTTGTCAAACATTATAAACAACTACACAAGTTTACCATATTGTGTTGTTGTCAAACATTATAAAGAACTACACAAGCTTTTGTTTTAAAATACTAAGATTTGTTATTCTATGTCTTGATGAAAAGAAAAAGGATAAATTAGGGTTTAAAATGATACCCATGATCTCTACAGCCAGTTGTCGTGTGAACAAGTGAAACTAAGGGAGAGTTACGAGAAGGAATCTAAGGTTAACAAAAGGTTGTCTATGGAGAAAGAAGAACTTGTGTGGAAACTGAAGCAAACTATGGAAGCCAGCATTCTGCTTGGTAGTCCAACTGGTGGTAGGTTACAGAATTACTGTTTATATTGGTATATCTCTTAATTTTAATGTGTTTAACTGGTGGTAGGTTACAGAATTACTGTTTATATTGGTATATCTCTTAATTTTAATGTGTTTAACTGGTGGTAGGTTACAG
>NW_013707552.1:0-465 GCF_000517525.1 Limulus polyphemus | reverse complement strand
GTAACGTGTGTTAACTGCGACACACGTATACTACTCAAGCTACTGCCCAGTGTTGAGTAGTATACTAACTGAGACCAACACTGGGCAGTAACTTGTGTGTGTCACAGTTAGTATACTACTCAAAACTGGGCAGTAACGTGTGTGTCTCAGTTAGTATACTACTCAACACTGGGCAGTAACGTGTGTGTGTGTACACAAGTTACTGCCCAGTGACACACACAAGTTACTGCCCAGTTTTGAGTAGTATACTAACTGTGACACACACAACTTACTGCCCAGTGTTGAGTAGTATACTAACTGTGACACACACACACCCCAGTGTTGAGTAGTATACTAACTGACACACAAGTTACTGGTCACAGTTAGTATACTACTCAACACTGGGCAGTAGCTTGTGTGTGTCACAGTTAGTATACTACTCAACACTGGGCAGTAGCTTGTGTGTGTCACAGTTAGTATACTACT
>NW_013707551.1:0-465 GCF_000517525.1 Limulus polyphemus | reverse complement strand
TAAACTCTAAACTCTAAACTCTAAACTCTAATCTAAACTCTAAACTCTAAACTCTAAACTCTAAACTCTAAACTCTAAACTCTAAACTCTAAACTCTAAACTCTAAACTCTAAACTCTAAACTCTAAACTCTAAACTCTAAACTCTAAACTCTAAACTCTAAACTCTAAACTCTAAACTCTAAACTCTAAACTCTAAACTCTAAACTCTAAACTCTAAACTCTAAACTCTAAACTCTAAACTCTAAACTCTAAACTCTAAACTCTAAACTCTAAACTCTAAACTCTAACTACTAACTACTAACTACTAACTACTAACTACTAACTACTAACTACTAACTACTAACTACTAACTACTAACTACTAACTACTAACTACTAACTACTAACTACTAACTACTAACTACTAACTACTAACTACTAACTACTAACTACTAACTACTAACTACTAACTACTAACTACTAACT
>NW_013707550.1:0-465 GCF_000517525.1 Limulus polyphemus | reverse complement strand
GTGTTCCAAGTACAACCAGCACATGCACACTTACAGTTTCTATACGTGTGTTCCAAGTTCAACCAGCACACGCACACACATTTAGTTTCTATACGAGTGTTCCAAGTACAACCAGCACATGCACACTTACAGTTTCTATACGTGTGTTCCAAGTACAACCAGCACACACACACTTAGAGTGTAGTAGAGACAATCTATATGAATATATAGACAATGAAAGAATTAAGATGCAGTTTACATTAACACTCACACGATCAGTTCACAGTTCAGATATTTTATAGAAATAATGGTGTAGTCACGATTTCCATGTCAAAAAATTCATTTCACCTTGTTCTTTCAAACACTAATTTCTTTTTTTTTAAGAGTAAAAAACACAAAACCAACATTTTTTTGGCACAATGAAAGGTAATATATTTATTATTACTTACAGCCTACTAGTTTCAATAACACGGATATGATCATCAG
>NW_013707549.1:0-465 GCF_000517525.1 Limulus polyphemus | reverse complement strand
GTACTTGTAAGAAGACATGATTTACTCATCTCATGTAAGTTTATTTTGAATTATTAATGAGTAACTAGATGGTATAAGTCTTTGTTTTAATAGAACACACATTACTGGTACATCTCTCTCTCCAATACTTGCACTGGGACTCAGTAGAGAAATTGAATAGATTTCTCTAATATATAGAACAGAGTAAGAATTAGAGAGAGGGATGTACCAGTAATATGTGTTTTATTAAAACAAACTACAATTATATTTCATCAATACTTGTAATCTTTTATAGAAGTTTGAAAAGTATTGTATTAAAAAAATTCAACAAGTTTGTGATGTAAATATATTTTCAAAGTGAATAAAAGATTTTGTCAGATTGAGAAAACACTTTATTAATATTTGTACAACATATTTTATACAGAAAAATAAAAAATAATTTTTTAGACATAGAATAAAAATATATATATATATAGTAAACTTTAA
>NW_013707548.1:0-465 GCF_000517525.1 Limulus polyphemus | reverse complement strand
GTTTATTGTACGCACAGTCTATGGATATGAATTAAACGTTTAGTGTACGCACAGTCTATGGATATGAATTAAACGTTTAGTGTACGCACAGTCTATGGATATGAATTAATTGTTTATTGTACGCACAGTCTATGGATATGAATTAATAAAGATGAACACATCTAGAGTTTCAAAACAAACACAGTTACTGACTTGTAGTTTGTATAGTTATATCTAAATTAAAACACGACATTTCAACGACTTTTTATGTAGGGTTGCTGTAATTACAGGAAAGTGCGGAGTAGACCCTAACGTTAGCTTTTAACTACTTCACCTACTAATAACTAGACTATTTTATCAATAATATTTTAGAATGAGGACGAGAAATATGATATTGATTTAGTATAACAGTATTAGATACTGGAATATAACACTACTAGAAACTGGAATATAACACTACTAAATACTGGAATATAACAATACTAG
>NW_013707547.1:0-465 GCF_000517525.1 Limulus polyphemus | reverse complement strand
AATCAATTCCACTTAAACTGAGCATGTCTCGCTTAAATATACATAATCATTAGTAATCAAAAGATTAATCACCTGTTATACAGACACAATCTGATGGCTGGCCATGATTGTTAAAAACGGTTTCATGTACCTATCAATATATATATGTGTATATATGGTACTAACTCAGTTGAATCAGTTCCACTTAAACTGAGCATGTCTCGCTTAAATATACATAATCATTAGTAATCAAAAGATTAATCACCTGTTATTACAGACACAATCTGAAGGCTGGTTATAATTGTTAAAAACGGTTTCATGTACCTATCAATATATATAGATGTGTATATAGTACTAACTCAGTTGAATCAATTCCACTTAAACTGAGCATGTCTCGCTTAAATATACATAATCATTAGTAATCAAAAGATTAATCACCTGTTATACAGACACAATCTGATGGCTGGCCATGATTGTTAAAAACGG
>NW_013707546.1:0-465 GCF_000517525.1 Limulus polyphemus | reverse complement strand
CTACACCTTTTTTCTACTATTTCACTTGTAACAGAAAGGTTTTGTCGACCCTGGGAAGTTTTCTTCGTGTAAAATGATAGTTTACGTAATGGATGTAGTAGTTCAGTGACAGAAGGAATAGGCAGGTATTTTTTCACCTTGTTGTATTCCAAGTATCTGAGATTTCACACATCAAGACTTTGATTCTTGATCAGGACCCGGTTGCATATAACTCAAGAAATGTTTGACCGTACCCTCGTCCACTAACTAAATGATACCACTTTGTACATTGCTGCACAATCATCATTCTGCGAAATACACAGGCGATTGGGGTAACTCATGGGGGTATTTTCGTGAACTTTATTCACAATTTATAAAAACAGGAAAATATAAGATAAAAATAAAAGAAAATGCACTGTTTGAGTCCTGGTTATATAAGAGTTTACGCCTCTATAATCCCTTATTATATGTTGAGTTTTTTGTGTG
>NW_013707545.1:0-465 GCF_000517525.1 Limulus polyphemus | reverse complement strand
CTGAAACTATGAACTATAGGTATTGACTTCTACAGTTTTAACAGACATTATAAACTGTAGGTATTGACTTCTACAGTTATAACAGACACTATAAACTATAGGTATTGACTTCTACAGTTATAACTGAAACTATGAACTATAGGTATTAACTTCTACAGTTTTAACAGACATTATAAACTATGGGTATTGACTTCTACAGTTATAACAGACACTATAAGCTATAGGTATTGACTTCTACAGTTATAACTGAAACTATGAACTATAGGTATTAACTTCTACAGTTTTAACAGACATTATAAACTATAGGTATTGACTTCTACAGTTTTAACAGACATTATAAACTATAGGTATTGACTTCTACAGTTATAACAGACACTATGAACTATAGGTATTGACTTCTACAGTTATAACTGAAACTATGAACTATAGGTATTAACTTCTACAGTTATAACAGACACTATAAAC
>NW_013707544.1:0-465 GCF_000517525.1 Limulus polyphemus | reverse complement strand
CTGTGTGTTAATAATTACTAGACAGTTATCTGGAAATATACGAACAGCCAGTGTTCTGTGTGTTAATAATTACTAGACAGTTATCTAGAAAATATACGAACAGCCAGTGTTCTGTGTGTTAATAATTACTAGACAGTTATCTAGAAAATATATGAACAGCCAGTGTTCTGTGTGTTAATAATTACTAGACAGTTATCTAGAAAATATACGAACAGCCAGTGTTTTGTGTGTTAATAATTACTAGCCAGTTATCTAGAAAATATATGAACAGCCAGTGTTCTGTGTGTTAATAATTACTAGACAGTTATCTAGAAAATATATGAACAGCCAGTGTTCTGTGTGTTAATAATTACTAGACAGTTGTCTGGAAAACATACGAACAGCCAGTGTTCTGTGTGTTAGTAATTACTAGACAGTTATCTAGAAAATATATGAACAGCCAGTGTTCTGTGTGTTAATAATTAC
>NW_013707543.1:0-465 GCF_000517525.1 Limulus polyphemus | reverse complement strand
TTGAGACCGACGCCCTAACAAAACACATACACAATGAACATTCTTCCTCCTACAAAACTTAAAATAACTGAAACACCGAATGGCTACGTAAGATATCAATATCTTAACCTTGCTATAATTATTATTATGAAGTTGTACTGTAAATCCGTAACTGAAAAAGAGATTAGTATTAGTTTTGATACAATATCGTAATTACAGCAATTACTAAAGTTTCTCTTTCTTCCAACACACCCAAGTACTTCCTTTGTTTGTTTGTTTTAAAGTAAAGTCACATTGGGCTATCTGCTATGTCCGCCGCAGTGATTTGAAACCCGAATTTTAGCATAGTAAGTCTGTAAGCTTTCCGCTGTCCCATTGGGGGACAATGATTCCTTATAGAACATTGTTAAGGTAGTAGTAAGGCAACACAATCGCAGTGTTAGCTTGCCGCTGTCCCATTGGGGGACAATGATTCCTTATAGAACA
>NW_013707542.1:0-465 GCF_000517525.1 Limulus polyphemus | reverse complement strand
ATGGGACGGGGATTCGAACCCGCGACCCCCAGATTGTAAGTGGAGTTTCCTAACCACCTGACCATGCCGGGATAGCACCCTGTATAAATACTGTATAAATTCAGTTTTTTTAAGCCTATCTGTATTTGTATGCTCTAGTGTTTTAAAAGTACGTGGCCACTCCTTCGGTGGAATCAAAAGATGAAGAAAAGTGTTCGATCTTTTTGTTGTTGTTACTATGTTAATTTACGTTAATTTTAAAGTGTTGTTGTAGTTGTTGTTACTATGTGAGTTTACGTTAACTTAAAGTGTTGTTGTAGTTGTTGTTACTATGTTAGTTTACGTTAATTTAGTGTTGTTGTAGTTGTTGTTACTATGTTAGTTTACGTTAATTTAGTGTTGTTGTAGTTGTTGTTACTATGTTAGTTTACGTTAATTTTAAAGTGTTGTTGTAGTTGTTGTTACTATGTTAGTTTACGTTAATTT
>NW_013707541.1:0-465 GCF_000517525.1 Limulus polyphemus | reverse complement strand
TACTGTAGACATTGAGTTAAAATAGGGATTTGTAGCTTGTAAAAATATTATAGACAATATTTCCAGCTTAGTTTGTTAACTTTTTTATAGTTCCTAGTTGTAGGCTTGAAAATATAATTATTACATTTTTATTCAACTTGTTTATGAACTTTTTTTTAAGATCTCAATTCTTCTTTTTAAATTCACAATTTTTAACTATTTTGTTTCTTAAGTTTATTTGTCCATTTATGGAGAATAAATTTTAAGCTACATACATGCATTCATTTGAATGTTACATGATTTTTAACAGTTTACTGCTGCACTGTTTTTTTTTCCCACTGAACCATTATTGCATATGCATTCATTTGAATGTTACATGATTTTTAACAGTTTACTGCTGCACTTGTTTTTTTTCCCACTGAACCATTATTGCATATGCATTCATTTGAATGTTACATGATTTTTACAACTAGTTTACTGCTGACT
>NW_013707540.1:0-465 GCF_000517525.1 Limulus polyphemus | reverse complement strand
ATTCCTTCTTTTAGAAACATAAGAACATTCGCTTGTTTCCAAGAGGCTGGGATGTAACCAGAGTTGAGTGATTAATTAAATAATGCTGTAAGATAGTCAAACAATTTTTGGGTACCACTTTTAAGGAGAATGGCTACTAAATTCGAACACAGTTTCGAGGTCGTATTTCAAATTAACCGGCACGACAAAGTGCTTTCGAATGAAATGGTTCATAGAAAGTTTGAAAACTGTATAATATAAATTAGCCTGTTTATTTATTATTATTTTTTTTTGTATATATAAAAACTAACCTGAATTTTCTAAACCAAACCATCAGAGGCTGTTAGAAATA
Organism: Limulus polyphemus; assembly: GCF_000517525.1. Taxonomy (NCBI): domain Eukaryota; kingdom Metazoa; phylum Arthropoda; class Merostomata; order Xiphosura; family Limulidae; genus Limulus; species Limulus polyphemus. The sequence goes on along the minus strand of NW_013707540.1, from coordinate 134 downwards.
TGAAACCTTGTGTTTCATTAAAAAATAAAAAATCGAAAAAGTGTTAAATGATATTATTACGATGAAAAATTCCTGGGTCTACACTTGCGCTTTTAAAAACCACTTTTTTTATCTGTGTAAGGACATGGCTTTAC
>NW_013707539.1:0-465 GCF_000517525.1 Limulus polyphemus | reverse complement strand
GCTAGTTATTAATAACACTTATAAAAGCGGATACTCCGTTTAGAACCATGTCATCTCAATGAAACTGGTTGTTAACAATACATCAATATAAAGCTATAAGAATACACTATTATAAAATTCTTGATTATATATACATCAGTATAAAACTTTGATTGTACGCTAATATAAAATTGACTGTACGCTAGTATAAGACTGTTTATATACTATATAAAACTCTGGTCATATACCATTATAAAAATATGCCTGTATATTGATATAAAATTTTGATATACACAAATATAAAACTATGATTATACATCAGTGTAAAACTAACTACACACCAATATAAATAAACTAATTACGCATATACTAATAACTAACTAACTACACACCAATATAAAAAACTGATTACATATATACTAATGTGTATATATACTAATAAACTACACACCAATATAAAACCCTGATTATATATACAGTAATATG
>NW_013707538.1:0-466 GCF_000517525.1 Limulus polyphemus | reverse complement strand
ATAATCCAAACTGTATTCCAGAGGCACTTGTTAAATTTTATCTACTTTTATACAAATTACAACAATGTTATCGGAAATATCAGGCATTACAATTTAAAGCAATATTATAGGAAATATCAGGCATTACAAATTAAAGCAATATTATAGGAAATTTCAGCCATTACAAATTACAACAATGTTATCGGAAATTTCAGGCATTACAAATTAAAGCAATATTATAAGAAATATCAGGCATTACAAATTAAAGCAATATTATAGGAAATTTCAGGCATTACAAATTACAACAATGTTATCGGAAATTTCAGGCATTACAAATTACAACAATGTTATCGGAAATATCAGGCATTACAAATTAAAGCAATATTATAGGAAATATCAGGCATTAGAAATTAAAGCAATATTATCGGAAATTTCAGGCATTACAAGTTACAATAATGTTATCGGAAATATCAGGCATTAGAAATTA
>NW_013707537.1:0-466 GCF_000517525.1 Limulus polyphemus | reverse complement strand
ATCAGTAATGACAGAACCATAGGGTACAATAATTCTCCAGTTATATATCAGTAATGACAGAACCATAGGGTACAACAATTCTCCAGTTATATTATACCATATATCGGTAATGACAGAACCATAGGGTACAATAATTCTCCAGTTATATGATACCATATATCGTAACGACAGAATCATAGGGTACAAGAATTCTCCAGTTATATGATACCATATATCGGTAATGACAGAACCATAGGGTACAATAATTCTCCAGTTATATGATACCATATATCGTAACGACAGAATCATAGGGTACAAGAATTCTCCAGTTATATGATACCATATATCGGTAGTGACAGAACCATAGGGTACAACAATTCTCCAGTTATATTATACCATATATCAGTAATGACAGAACCATAGGGTACAACAATTCTCCAGTTATATTATACCATATATCAGTAATGACAGAACCATAGGGTACAAC
>NW_013707536.1:0-466 GCF_000517525.1 Limulus polyphemus | reverse complement strand
TACTGATACCAATCTCAGACTTACCTTCATATATATGTATTATATGATGGTACTGATACCAATCTCAGACTTACCTTCATATATATGTATTATGTGATTTTACTGATACCAATCTCAGACTTACCTTCATATATATGTATTATATGATGGTACTGATACCAATCTCAGACTTACCTTCATATATAATATATGTATTATGTGATTTTACTGATACCAATCTTAGACTTACCTTCATATATATGTGTGATGGTACTGATACCCATCTCAGACTTACCTTCATATATATGTATTATGTGATTTTACTGATACCAATCTCAGACTTACCTTCATATATATGTATTATATGATGGTACTGATACCAATCTCAGACTTACCTTCATATATATGTGTGATGGTACTGATGCCAATCTCAGGCTTACTTTCATATATATGTATTATGTGATTTTACTGATACCAATCTCAGACG
>NW_013707535.1:0-466 GCF_000517525.1 Limulus polyphemus | reverse complement strand
ACTGTATTTAACCTACTCACCTAATCTTTTTTATGACTGATTTGTTTACTGTGTTTAACCTACTCACCTAACCTTTGTATGACTGATTTGTTTACTGTATTTAACCTACTCACCTAACCTTTTTATGACTGATTTGTTTACTGTGTTTAACCTACTCACCTAACCTTTTTATGACTGATTTGTTTACTGTGTTTAACCTACTCACCTAACCTTTTTTATGACTGATTTGTTTACTGTGTTTAACCTACTCACCTAACCTTTTTATGACTGATTTGTTTACTGTATTTAACCTACTCACCTACCTTTTTTATGACTGATTTGTTTACTGTGTTTAACCTACTCACCAAAACGTACTCATGACTGATTTGTTTACTGTGTTTAACCTACACACCTAACGTACTCATGACTGATTTGTTACTGTGTTTTACCTACTCACAAAACGTCTCATGACTGATTTTGTTTACTG
>NW_013707534.1:0-466 GCF_000517525.1 Limulus polyphemus | reverse complement strand
GAAGTTACGGAAAATCAATTAACAAACGGAGACGTAACAGTATTATAAAAATCAGGTTAACAAAAGCTTTTTGGGCAGCCACTTGTGTGAGACAAAAGCTTGAACTGAAATGCTATTTTTACACACTTCTGAGTCTGAGCCGCAACGGACAAAATTAATACGAACGTGAGAAAAAACATTTCCAGTTAATTTGATTATCATTACAGCGATTTTCCATTCTAAATATCTGCATATATCTGCTAACTGTTAATATTAACCACACATTCAGTACAAAAATTTAATTCGTTAACTTTAGTGAGCGCTGGTTAACCACACATTTTTAAGCTGTTCTCCGTACTGTCGACAATCTATTGCCACTATTACCCGTAACAGACCACAAATTGTTGCTTGTCACGTGAAAGGACTCCAACAATGTTCACTGAAGTCCAATAATTGGTGCGAACGATGACGAAAGCATATATATAAA
>NW_013707533.1:0-466 GCF_000517525.1 Limulus polyphemus | reverse complement strand
CAACGATGCTGAGATCTCTGAGAGAACACGTGCTTGTTCTTATGTCTCTTCTAAACGATGCTGAGATCTCTGAGAGGACACATGCTTGTTCTTATGTCTCTTCTTAACGATGCTGAGATCTCTGAGAGAACACGCCTCTCAGAGATCTCAGCATCGTTAAGAAGAGACATAAGAACAAGCAACACGTGCTTGTTCTTATGTCTCCTCTCAACGATGCTGAGATCTCTGAGAGAACACGTGCTTGTTCTTATGTCTCTTCTCAACGATGCTGAGATCTCTGAGAGAACACGTGCTTGTTCTTATGTCTTCTCTTAACGATGCTGAGATCTCTGAGAGGACACATGCTTGTTCTTATGCCTCTTCTAAGCGATGCTGAGATCTCTGAGAGGACACGTGCTTGTTCTTATGTCTCTTCTAAACGATGCTGAGTTCTCTGAGAGGACACGTGCTTGTTCTTATGTCTTCT
>NW_013707532.1:0-466 GCF_000517525.1 Limulus polyphemus | reverse complement strand
GTCACACGCCATGCCGGGACAGTAAGACTAACTTCAAGTATTGCCAGTCACACGCCATGCCGGGACAGTAAGACTAACTTCAAGTATTGCCAGTCACACGCCATGCCGGGACAGTAAGACTAACTTCAAGTAGCTGGGCTTATCTCGGCTTTCCCGTGTTATACTTGAATATATTTTCAAGAGAAAGAGGAGAGGTGGGGAATATGAACTACGTAAAAAATGTTAAGGTAGAGCTTGTATTTCTGTTTAAGATCTTTCATTTGTTTTTTGAGGGCGGAAGTTGGGAGTTGCATACAGTAGAAATGTTAGGGTAGTTTCTTAGTTGTATTAAGAAACAACAAAGTTCCGGATTTCATCCCAGATTTTTAGGTGTATTTTGTCCAGTGGTTGTAGAAAGTAACTCTACAGTTGCAGACTTGCTACATTTTGGTTTAAGGGTTCCAAGATTATTTGTTTTTTGTTTTTG
>NW_013707531.1:0-466 GCF_000517525.1 Limulus polyphemus | reverse complement strand
GCTTAATTACTAACAAACAGTAATCAACATAACCAAGAAGTAGCTCCAACTAGAAACACGGTCAACCAGCCATACCTCCCGTTCAACCGTTACATACCTCAAGGAACTGATGAATGAAATAGGCATTCATGCTATTCCATACGAAGACATTCTGGTAAAGCAGCTGAACGCAGCGCCTCTTTATTTCTGTGCAATCGAACTGTTGCGGTGAGAAATCATCATCCTCGTACAGTATACGCATTATGGAAAGCCTGCAGGAAGCAGTGGCGTGCTTTGGTCATTATAGCCTTAAGATATAGCCTTTTGACATGGAAGTACATTACAATGTTATAATCAAGAGGTACGATCGTCAGACAGGGCATGACTAGACGCGGCGACATGAACTGTAACAACTTGGTGAGGCTCCAAAATCGTTTTAATATAACGACCTCATCCTCCTGTATATATATATATATATATATATGTT
>NW_013707530.1:0-466 GCF_000517525.1 Limulus polyphemus | reverse complement strand
AAACTCTAAACTCTAAAACTCTAAAACTCTAAAACTCTAAAACTCTAAAACTCTAAAACTCTAAAACTCTAAAACTCTAAAACTCTAAAACTCTAAAACTCTAAAACTCTAAAACTCTAAAACTCTAAAACTCTAAAACTCTAAAACTCTAAAACTCTAAAACTCTAAAACTCTAAAACTCTAAAACTCTAAAACTCTAAAACTCTAAAACTCTAAAACTCTAAAACTCTAAAACTCTAAAACTCTAAAACTCTAAAACTCTAAAACTCTAAAACTCTAAAACTCTAAAACTCCTAGCTAGTACCGTACATACCGCCTTAGCCGGTAACAGACAGAAACTCTAAAACTCTAAAACTCTAAAACTCTAAAACTCTAAACTCTAAAACTCTAAACTCTAAACTCTAAACTCTAAACTCTAAACTCTAAACTCTAAACTCTAAACTCTAAACTCTAAACTCTAAACTCT
>NW_013707529.1:0-466 GCF_000517525.1 Limulus polyphemus | reverse complement strand
CAATCCAGGACATAAGCGATATGTTTTTCATGTCAGGACATAAGCGATATGTTTTTCATGTCAGGACATAATCGATATGTTTTTCATGTCAGGACATAATCGGTATGTTTTTCATGGCAGGAAATAAGCGATATGTTTTTCATGTCAGGACATAATCGGTATGTTTTTCAATCCAGGACATAAGCGATATGTTTTTCATGTCAGGACATAAAGCGATATGTTTTTCATGTCAGGACATAATCGATATGTTTTTCATGTCAGGACATAATCGGCATGTTTTCATGTCAGGACATAATCGGTATGTTTTCATGTCAGGACATAATCGATATGGTTTTCATGTAAGGACATAATCGATATGGTTTTCATGTCAGGACATAATCGGTATGTTTTTCATGTCAGGACATAATCGGTATGTTTTTCATGTCAGGACATAATCGGTATGTTTTTCATGTCAGGACATAATCAG
>NW_013707528.1:0-466 GCF_000517525.1 Limulus polyphemus | reverse complement strand
GTAGAATGTATTATCTAAATACGACGCTAGTCTCTTTACATAATTTTGGAAAGTATTACCTAAATATAACGCTAGTGTGTTTACATAATTGTAGAATGTAATATCTAAATATGATGCTTCTCTATTTACATAACTATAGAATGTATTACCTAAATATAACGCTAGTGTGTTTACATAATTGTAGAATGTAATATCTAAATATGATGCTTCTCTATTTACATAATTATAGAATGTATTATCTAATTATGACGCTAGTCTTTTTACATAATTGTAGAATGTAATATCTAAATATGAAGCTGGCATGTTTACATAAGTATAGGATGTATTATCTAAACATGACGATAGTCTTTTTACATAATTGTAGAATGTAATATCTAAATATGAAGCTGGCATGTTTACATAAGTATAGGATGTATTATCTAATTATGACGCTAGTCTTTTTACATAATTGTAGAATGTAATATCT
>NW_013707527.1:0-466 GCF_000517525.1 Limulus polyphemus | reverse complement strand
CTGGTGCTACGTGGGGGGGGGGGGCAGCGTTTTAAGATGGATGTTTGTAGTTATTTTGTAACAAAAAATATCGTATTTTACGTCATATATTTTTTCTGTGATCTTCCCTATGCTCTATTTGACTCCAGATCTTTATGGTTTTCAATAGATATTTTGGTTAACAAGAATTTTTGTGATGGTATTGCAGATTTCTTTAGTACTGACCCATGCTGTGCTGATGATCCTTGAAATGGTGAGTTCAAAGGACTTAAAATCTCCATAAAGAATATTAGTGGTTTGTTTTAGCTCAAAGCTACACAGCGGGCTATCTGGGCTATGTCCACCTCGAGGAACTGAACCTCAGGTCTTAGCGTTGTAAGTCCACAAACTTACCGCTGACCCGCCGCGGGACGAATTATTGGTGAGATATGAATCGAGATTGAACGTGGATAAGTTCATTAAGAACTGAACTTCTTTAAAGCGAGTC
>NW_013707526.1:0-466 GCF_000517525.1 Limulus polyphemus | reverse complement strand
TATATATATATAATTGTTACTTATACGTCACTTTGACCATAGCCTTGCAAGAAATAAAATTACCTTTTATGATATTTTTCAACTTAGAAAACAATGTCTAAGTAGCAGTATTCAAATGCGAACTAATATACTCGTTTTTGACGATAAACTGGATCATTTTAAAACAACAATCAAAGCAGCTTGAAAAAATCAAACCAGAGAAAGACTTAAGAGCACGGAGAACTTATATTACACAATCTATCAACGAATTCAGTCATATTCAGATGTTTAAAATTGAAAAACGTGAATCTTATAATATAAAATCACATATTTCAAAATTCGGTTTTTATACAAGTAAAAACACCTGATTTGATTGTAATATACTGGCCTACTAGTGACATTAATTATCTGTTCCTAAAATATTTAGGCTGTACTTTGATAATCGTCCTAAATTACCTTAAATTAATGATCATATAAACATACACAT
>NW_013707525.1:0-466 GCF_000517525.1 Limulus polyphemus | reverse complement strand
GTGACTGACTCCTATCACTCTTGATAAATATAGACACGGAATTTCTGTTGCTCAGTGACTGACTCGTATCACTCTTGATAAATATAGCCACATATTTTCTGTTGCTCAGTGACTGACTCCTACCACTCTTCATAAATATAGTCACATATTGCCCGTTGCTCCTATTTTTTGATAAATATAGTCACGGATTCCCTGCTAGTTGGCGAGTGTCTACTGGGATTCCTTGCTAGTCAGTGTGTGACTGCTATGTCTCTTGATAAACGTAGTCACATATTATCTGTTCTCTGCGAGTGACTGTTGTATCTCTTGAGAAAAATTGATACAAATTCTCTGATACTTAGCGACTGACTGTTGTAACTCTTTATAAATATAGTCATATATTACCTGTTCTCAGCGACTGACTTCCGTAACTGTTGTTAAATATTGATAAGTATTACGTATCTGTTATTAGTAACTTCTGTATCTC
>NW_013707524.1:0-466 GCF_000517525.1 Limulus polyphemus | reverse complement strand
AGCTTTGCGCGAAATTCAAATCAAACAAACAATTATTGTGATTGTTTAATGTAAATATTAGTATTTACGGGACTCTTGTTGGCATATGTGTCCAGTAATTTTTTCATATGACTGGTAGGTATTACCATATAAAATACTCCTGCGTCTGTACACTCTGGCAATCTTCCCCTGAAAATATCGTCTTTTTGGGTAAAATCAAATATTATCCGTGACTTTGTTTTACTTTCTTTTAAATAAATAAACTATTTAATAAATATATTTTTATCTTATTAAAGGTCCCCTCCGGTGGGTCAGTGGTAAGTTCACAGACCTACAATGCTCCGGAGTTTGATTCCCATGGAGGACAGAGCGTTGTGTAGTTTTGAGCTGATGCAAACAAACTTTATAATGATAGCATTCGTGAGTCATCTAGCGTTAGCTACATAGTTTATTATATCTTAGTAGCTATATGTTTGTAATTAAGCAC
>NW_013707523.1:0-466 GCF_000517525.1 Limulus polyphemus | reverse complement strand
ACAAGAACTGAACCAGTCTTGATGTTTTAATGTTACCAGTTTAGTGGTAATCTTCAGTAAACATAAAGACTGGTTCAGTTCTTGTAGAACACCAGCAGTGTTACCAATTAAACAGTAATCTTCAGTAAACATCAAGACTGGTTCAGTTCTTGTAAAATAACTGTAATGTTATCAGTTAAGTGATAATCTTCAGTGCTGGTGTTCTACAAGTACTGAACCAGTCTTTATGTTTATTGAAGATTACCACTAATCTGGTAACACTGCTGGTGTTCTACAAGAACTGAATCAGTCTTTATGTTTACTGAAGATTACCACTTAACTGGTAACACTGCTGGTGTTCTACAAGAACTGAACCAGTCTTTATATTTACTGAAGATTACCGCTTAACTGGTAACACTGCTGGTGTTCTACAAGTACTGAACCAGTCTTTATATTTACTGAAGATTACCACTAAACTGGTAACACT
>NW_013707522.1:0-466 GCF_000517525.1 Limulus polyphemus | reverse complement strand
GTATGGGGATATATCTTAATTACTATGTATTGTAATACGGTATTAAAGAATGTTTAGTGTATGGGGATATATCTTAACTACTATGTATTGTAATACGGTATTAAAGAATGTGGAGTGTATGGTGATATATCTTATATACTATGTATTGTAATACGGTATTAAAGAATGTAGAGTGTATGGTGATATATCTTAACTACTATGTATTGTAATACGATATTAAAGAATGTAGAGTGTATGGGGATATATCTTAATTATTATGTATTGTAATACGGTATTAAAGAATGTAGAGTGTATGGGGATATATCTTAACTACTATGTATTGTAATACGGTATTAAAGAATGTTTAGTGTATGGGGATATATCTTAACTACTATGTATTGTAATACGGTATTAAAGAATGTAGAGTGTATGGGGAAAAATCTTAATTACTATGTATTGTAATACGGTATTAAAGAATGTAGAGTGT
>NW_013707521.1:0-466 GCF_000517525.1 Limulus polyphemus | reverse complement strand
GTTTTAATTTCAGTTTATATACCCTTTGTGTCATGTTTCTAACAATATACCTTTAATTTCCGTTTATATACCCTTTGTGCCATGTTTCTAACAATATACCTTTAATTTCCGTTTATATACCCTTTGTGCCATGTTGATAACAATATACTTTTAATTTCCGTTTATATACCCTTTGTGCCATGTTGATAACAATATACTTTTAATTTCAGTTTATATACCCTTTGGGTATATTGTTAGAAACATGGCAGTTATCAACATGGCACAAAGGGTATATAAACGGAAATTAAAAGTATATTGTTATCAACATGGCACAAAGGGTATATAAACGGAAATTAAAAAATATACCTTTAATTTCCGTTTATATACCCTTTGTGCCATGTTGATAACAATATACCTTTAATTTCCGTTTATATACCCTTTGTGCCATGTTGATAACAATATACCTTTAATTTCCGTTTATATACCC
>NW_013707520.1:0-466 GCF_000517525.1 Limulus polyphemus | reverse complement strand
GTGTAATAAACATAACTTTAAATCACCCAAGTAATATTCTCGTTCAGTTACTTATAATATACGTTTTCACCAAAATAAGAGAGTCCCAGCCCAGAATGCTGTAAATATTAATTAATAAAACATACGGGGATTAGTTACATGTAGCTAAATGTTTTTATTTTAAGAGCTGGTTAGTAATAAACCGAGAATCCAATCTATGTACAACGAAGGGAGAATTGTTCTCCCTGGGGGGTAAGAAAGGCTAACGTGACATTCAGGACATCATTATTTTAGTACCTACCCCTTTCTTGTGAAATCTAACAACATTTAGTCGGGTTTCCTAATCGTTAGACTGTTTGTATTTTCAGATTTGGCGATAAATTAGATACAGAAAAACTGTCAATTTATGGACTATCGTGGATAGCTCTCGAATACCTTTACCTAAAACATCAATAAACAAACAAACTACAAATGTTGTTTAAATACA
>NW_013707519.1:0-466 GCF_000517525.1 Limulus polyphemus | reverse complement strand
ACCCAAGTTTAAACTAGAGGAGTAGTTTACCCAAGTGTAAAACTAGAGGAGTAGTTTACCCAAGTTTAAAACTAGAGGAGTAGTTTACCCAAGTGTAAAACTAGAGGAGTAGTTTACCCAAGTTTAAAACTAGAGGAGTAGCTTACCCAAGTTTAAAACTAGAGGAGTAGCTTACCCAAGTTTAAAACTAGAGGAGTAGTTTACCCAAGTTTAAAACTAGAGGAGTAGTTTACCCAAATGTAAAACTAGAGGAGTAGCTTACCCAAGTTTAAAACTAGAGGAGTAGCTTACCCAAGTTTAAAACTAGAGGAGTAGTTTACCCAAGTGTAAAACTAGAGGAGTAGTTTACCCAAGTTTAAAACTAGAGGAGTAGTTTACCCAAGTTTAAAACTAGAGGAGTAGCTTACCCAAGTTTAAAACTAGAGGAGTAGCTTACCCAAGTTTAAAACTAGAGGAGTAGCTTACC
>NW_013707518.1:0-466 GCF_000517525.1 Limulus polyphemus | reverse complement strand
TTTGTAACAATGACACCTTTTGTAACAATGACACCTTTTGTAACACTGATACCCATTTTAACAGTGTAAGTTCTTGTAACTTCGAAACATCTGTTATTCTATCTCTATGAATTAGGGGAAAGTTCGATGTCCATTGTAAAAGAAAGATGACACACATTTCAACTGATGGAAATAACATCGTTGAACGTTTTATTTTATGGTAATTCACTAAACTCACAACTGTTGGATTTCAGCAAAATGGGGGGGGGGGGGGGGAGGTTCGTGTACCTGGTATGCAGGTGACAAAAAAGAAGGACAAGATAGAAAGAAAATAGAAAATTTTATTTCTTAAAGTAAAGTACACGGGTGATAGTCGTCAGTACATTGGTGGTCATCAGTATACGGGTGGTAGTCAGTACATTGGTGGTCATCAGTACATTGGTGGTAGTCGTCAGTACATTGGTAGTCATCAGTACATGGGTGTTCG
>NW_013707517.1:0-466 GCF_000517525.1 Limulus polyphemus | reverse complement strand
CCAGAGTGATGCAAAGACTCAGCTGGAAGTTCCACTCTTCTGCCAGGTAGGTTCTTGTTATTACTTATGGGGCCCGATTGTAGTGCTGTTGGCTATCTGCCAGATCTGACCGCTTTTATAGGGAAATCATTTGGTGGAATCGTCGTCTGTTATGACGTCACTTTCAACACTTTTATTATTGGTTAAGGAGATCATAAGGTTTGAAGAACACTTGGGGCGGGGCTTTTTTGACAGTGTTTAATACAACATTAAAAGAGACGGGGTTATGTGTCGAAGTTGTGTAATATTATGGACTCAAGTAGGTTTATCTTGTCATAAACTGCGACCAAATTATTAGTTTTAATATTTCGTCACCATATCTTCTTTTATAGGTACTTAAAGAATGCGGCCAAATTATTTTACAAATAAGGTATTGTAGGTGTAATATTCTTCTACAAAATATTTTTGAAATATCTTTGTTCCAGGT
>NW_013707516.1:0-466 GCF_000517525.1 Limulus polyphemus | reverse complement strand
TTAACTGAGTTCAAGAAAAGATTGGATGAATACCTGAGTAACAAGGGGTGGTCCCTTTAAAGTTTTATGAATTTATGAAATCTTATAATAGCATATTAATAAAGAAATATGACTAAGTATTAAATTCATGGAGCATATTTTAAGTATCATTTTGTACTTAAACTAGTTGAAATTTGATAAACTTATTCTTTTCTTTAAATATAATTGTAAAACTTTTGTTAAAAACAGAAATAATAATATAATCTACTATTTTCAGTATTTGTTACACATCTACATGTCACCTTGTGAAAACAATTTGCCATGTCAATATAGATGTGTGATGATGCATAATAAAGTTCTTTGGAGCTGCATGATCAAAAAGTAAATAAAATGTGGTATTTCTAATGCCAGAAATCACATCCACATGGACAAATTATAAGTGTGATAAAAAAAAAAAAACATTAAGAGAACTTTAGACATGCTGTCA
>NW_013707515.1:0-466 GCF_000517525.1 Limulus polyphemus | reverse complement strand
TTTTTTTGGTATATTTAAATCATCAGGGTAAATTTTTCAGTTAATAAGCCTTTTAATGTACGTCTTCCTTTTCTATACTTACCCTTTTTAACAATTTTGAGTTACATTTATGTTAAATACTTGCAATTTATTGACTTATGTAAATCTCAAATGCTTATCAGAATTGCTTTGTTTCGCAAATACTATACCATGACCCATTATGCTTATTAGAATTACTTTGTTTCACAAATACTATACCATGACCCATTATAAACTCCTTTCGTTAAAAAAACTATGGTAAAAATTGCCGTGTTTATGATATATATATATATAATATAATCATTTTTTCCAGTCATTATTTGCTTGTTAAGTAGTTTTGCTGGTTTTTTTTATATTAAGAATTTATTAAATAGTGTTACATTCTATATATATATATATATATATGCTAACAAGTAACCATAACATCATTATCTATTTACTTAAAAAA
>NW_013707514.1:0-466 GCF_000517525.1 Limulus polyphemus | reverse complement strand
AAATTGTTTTGAGTTGGATTCTGTCGTGGTTCGAAATCTTTAAAGTCTGTTTACTGGGATGGAAATTGTTTTGAGTTGAATTCTGTTGCGGTTCGAAATCTTTAAGGTCTGTTTACTGGGATGGAATTTGTTTTGAGTTGAATTCTGTTGTGGTTTGAAATCTTTAAGGTCTGTTTACTGGGATGGAAATTGTTTTGAGTTGAACTCTGTTGCGGTTTGAAATATTTAAGGTCTGTTTATTGGGATGGAAATTGTTTTGAGTTGGATTCTGTCGTGGTTCGAAATCTTTAAGGTCTGTTTACTGGGATGGAAATTGTTTTGAGTTGAATTCTGTTGTGGTTTGAAATCTTTAAGGTCTGTTTACTGGGATGAAAATTGTTTTGAGTTGAATTCTGTTGTGGTTTGAAATCTTTAAGGTCTGTTTACTGGGATGAAAATTGTTTTGAGTTGAATTCTGTCGTGGTTC
>NW_013707513.1:0-466 GCF_000517525.1 Limulus polyphemus | reverse complement strand
TACCAACGGTTGTGTCTACATAGTATACATCAGGTCACTACTTTACTAGCCTATCAACAGTTGTGTCTACATAGTATACATCAGGTCACTACTTTACCAGCCTACCAACAGTTGTGTCTACATAGTATACATCAGGTCGATACTTTACCAGCCTACCAACAGTTGTGTCTACATAGTATACATCAGGTCACTACTTTACCAGCCTATAAACAGTTGTGTTTACATAGTATACATCAGGTCACTACTTTACCAGCCTATCAACAGTTGTGTTTACATAGTATACATCAGGTCACTACTTTACCAGCCTACCAACGATTGTGTCTACATAGTATACATCAGGTCACTACTTTACCAGCCTATCAACAGTTGTGTTTACATAGTATACATCAGGTCACTACTTTACCAGCCTATAAACAGTTGTGTTTACATAGTATACACCAGGTCACTACTTTACCAGCCTACCAAC
>NW_013707512.1:0-466 GCF_000517525.1 Limulus polyphemus | reverse complement strand
ACTGGGACTACAGCAAACTTTTCCTCGTGTAATACCACTGGGACTACAGCAAACTTTTCCTCACGTAATACTACTGGAACTACAGCAAACTTTTCCTCACGTAATACTACTGGAACTACAGCAAACTTTTCCTCATGTAATGCTACTGGAACTATAGCAAACTTTTCCTCATATAATACTACTGGGACTAGAGCAAACTTCTCCTCGTGTAATACTACTGGGACTACAGCAAACTTCTCCTCATGTAATACTACTGGGACTACAGCAAACTTTTCCTCATGTAATACTACTGGAACTAAGCAAACTTTTCCTCATGTAATACTACTGGGACTACAGCAAACTTCTCCTCGTGTAATACTACTGGGATACAGCAAACTTTTCCTCGTGTAATACCACTGGGACTACAGCAAACTTTTCCTCATGTAATACTACTGGGACTACAGCAAACTTTTCCTCATGTAATACT
>NW_013707511.1:0-466 GCF_000517525.1 Limulus polyphemus | reverse complement strand
GTCTACATAACAGTTTTTTTTCACTCTGGTCTACATGACTTTTTTTCACTCTGGTCTACATAACAGTTTTTTCACTCTGATCTACATGACTTTTTTCACTCTGGTCTACATAACAGTTTTTTTTTCACACTGGTCTACATGACTTTTTTTTCACTCTGGTCTACATAACAGTTTTTCACTCTGATCTACATGACTTTTTTTCATTCTTGTATACATGACTGTTTATTCACTCTGGTCTACATGACTGCTTTTTCACTCTTATGTACATGACTGCTTTTTCATTCTTTTCTACATGACTGTGTTTTAATTCTTGTTTACATGACTGTTTTTTCACTCTAGTGTTTTTGATATATATATAGATATATGTTTTTAAATATTACAAACAAACATTTGATATTATTTGGACTTATTCGTTACTGTATTTAAATTTAGATTTTAACAATACCTTCTACTTTCCTGATGTCAA
>NW_013707510.1:0-466 GCF_000517525.1 Limulus polyphemus | reverse complement strand
AATGATTTCTGTATAATATATGTATCATCTATAGATTATGATTTCTGTATAATATATGTATCATACATAGAATATGATTTCTGTATAATATATGTATCAACTATAGAATATAATTTCTTTATAATATATGTATCATATATAGAATATTTCTGTATAATATATGTATCATATATAGAATATGATTTCTGTATATATGTATCATATATAGAATATAATTTCTTTATAATATGTATCATCTGTTGAATATGATTTGTGTATAATATAAGTATCATATGTAGAATATTTCTGTATAATATATGTATCATATATAGAATATGGTTTCTCTATAATATATGTATCATATATAGAATATGATTTTGTATAATATATGTATCATCTATAGAATATAATTTCTGTATAATATATGTATCATCTATAGAAAATAATTTCTGTATAATATATGTATCATCTATAGAATATGATTTCT
>NW_013707509.1:0-466 GCF_000517525.1 Limulus polyphemus | reverse complement strand
AAGATAACTTTACTTCCTGTTACGTAAAATCTACGACAAGGCTCGAAGTTACCAACGCTGCTATTGCATGTATTCCCTAAGTAACGTGTTACTCTCGTTAACAGTATTGGTTACAGCGTTTAATATAACGAATTTTGCTATCTTCAACTGTTTCCGAAATGAAATATCTTATCGGGAGCCAATATTCTATGAGAAAAATGATGGCGAAGAATAATTTAAGATAAGAACACCTTAAAAACTTATGAATGATGGATTAAAATTTATTTTTCAAGTACAATGTGAATTTATTCTACAAATCACATTCAAATAATTGTTAAAAAAAAACACAAAATAAAATAACCATCTCTACTGATCACAACTTTGCGGTAAAAAAAATATTGGCACTAATAATATGAAACGACCATTTTAAAAATTGAAATATGAATTTTATTAGATCAGAAGCGAATATATTGTTACGACAGCGGAA
>NW_013707508.1:0-466 GCF_000517525.1 Limulus polyphemus | reverse complement strand
CAATTATACAGACAGTACTATATTTTAGTAACAATTATACAGACAGTACTATATTTTAGTAACAGTTATACAGACAGTACTTCATTTTAGTAACAATTATACAGACAATACTTTATTTTAGTAACAATTGTACAGACAGTATTATATTTTAGTAACAGTTATACAGACAGTACTATATTTTAGTAACAATTATACAGACAGTATTATATTTTAGTAACAATTATACAGACAGTACTATATGTTAGTAACAATTATACAGACATTACTATATTTTAGTAACAATTGTACAGACAGTATTATATTTTAGTAACAATTATACAGACAGTACTATATTTTAGTAACAATTATACGGACAGTATTATATTTTAGTAACAATTATACAGACAGTACTTATATTTTAGTAACAATTATACAGACAGTACTATATTTTAGTAACAATTATACAGACATTACTATATTTTAGTAA
>NW_013707507.1:0-466 GCF_000517525.1 Limulus polyphemus | reverse complement strand
AGAACGCGAATCTTTGTTGTTGGTTGTTGCTATTTTGTCGTGACGAGACGCAAATGTTGGATGCGCAGATCCACAACCCAGCGCGATAACCACAGGGCCACGCCCTGTCTGAAGGCATTTGTGATGAGGGTCTTTGTTGTGAGTGTAACTATGTTGTTACTGTGATTGGAAACTACGACTGACGTTGTTTAAAGAAGCACACAGTGTAGTGTTCACTAAACTCAAAGTACAGAACTGTAAACTACGCTTGATTGAACAAATCAACATTTTTTTTTTTGTCATTTTATCAACATGAGGTCACGATAGGAGTTAAGTGTGTTCCGGTTACTATCGGAGTTAAGTGTGTTCAGATATTTTATCAACATCATGTCACTATAAGAGTCAAGTGTGTCCCGGTTACTATAGGAGTCAAGTGTGTCCCGATATTTTATCAACATCAGGTCACCACTATAGGAGTCAAGTGTGT
>NW_013707506.1:0-466 GCF_000517525.1 Limulus polyphemus | reverse complement strand
GAAATTGTCACAGGGCACTTACCAACGGCAAACTTAGGATATTAAATAAAACGATGTTTCCTTTATATATATATGTGTGTGTGTGTGTTACCGATTTCATTTCACCAAAGGAAATATTGAAAAGAGAATCTGTAACGTACAGGCCTAATGCATCCCCTGATTGGCGTATTCTTTGTTGCAGTCTGCAATGTTGCCTATTCAAGGATCATCAGTACAGCTTGAGCCAGCAAACCAAATAAATACAGTTAGTCCTTTCCATACGGATTACAAGTAAAAGGCCATTTCATCTCATTTGTTGCCTCACATTCAAATTGTTTTGAATATTTCAATAAGTTTGGTATCAAACTGTAGATTATAATTTAAATTGTAGAACTATGCATTACTCAATTTATTAATTTAAAAGTACATATTAAAAAACACAGATAAATATCGATTTTTGTGTGTCACTTGGTATTTTGAATACAAC
>NW_013707505.1:0-466 GCF_000517525.1 Limulus polyphemus | reverse complement strand
CCGTGTGGTGAAATATAAATGAAGCTTACAACCCTGGATGTCTTGTTCCCTCAGTAAAGCATGGTGGAGGTTCTGTGATTGTAAAGGCAGGTTTTTTTGGAATGTTTAGGGCCTATGATGTCGATAAAAGTTGCAAACCAGGTTCATCCTTTGATGAACACTTTATTTCTCAACGTATATTTCATAAAGACAATACACCAATTTATACTGCTGAAATTGTTAAATATTGGTTAAAAGAACATGAGGAAGAGTTTGGACACCTAACTTGATCAATACAATCACCGGATTTAAATCTTATGGAATCTCTATGGTTAATTCTTGAAAACAATCTTCCAAACAGATTTCCCCTACAAAAATCACTTCAAAATGGTCAAAATAGCATTGTCTAAATGCATAAAGCTTTTTTTTTTCTTCAATTTCCCGTTGTTATAATGCTGTACTGTCAGCTCGTGGTAAAAAAGAGTTG
>NW_013707504.1:0-466 GCF_000517525.1 Limulus polyphemus | reverse complement strand
AATTCAATTCAATTCAATTTATTTACAAACTTAAAAAAATATCATTACAATTTTTCATTCTTTTGTTTTGTTACTCTTCATTTTTATTCAGTTCATTTTAATGTTTTAAAAAACAAAATATACAAATAAATAAACGAAAAACCTGGAATGTGTAGATAACCTAAACTTGTCTGTTTGAAATTTCGGACAAAAGGCCAGAACGGATTTCTACATATAGAAGCTAATCAACTATACTCACCATCTTGTCTGATTGAATAGTGGGATTTGACCGTCAGTTTTAAAGCATGCTCTATAGTGTAAATACTTACGGTCGGTTTGTAGAAGACAATTTTTATGTAAAATAGAGTATTTAAAAAAAAAGTTTAATTGACGATTATGCTTTTAGACACTTTCTAGGAATTATTATCTATACGTATGGTCAATACGTATGGTTAATACGTATGGTCAATAAGTATGGCCAATACAT
>NW_013707503.1:0-466 GCF_000517525.1 Limulus polyphemus | reverse complement strand
CTAGTCTTACACTGCTAAATTGGGGACGGCTAGCGCAGATAGCCCTCGTGTAGCTTTGCGCGAAATTCAAAACAAACAAACAAACTAACTCGAGTTAAAACCAGTTAGTAAGGTTAAAAGTTCTTAGAAAAAAACACCTAAAAATAATCAGTTGTAGTTTTCGATTAAAAATCCCATAAGTCCTTTGAGAGATGCGTGCCATTTTTTTATTATCAAGGTTGTTAAAATCCAAGGAGATAGACCAATATCTAAATAACCCGATAATTATCAAGTTAAAATAGATAACAATCGTCCTCAAAGGTCAAGGGTTAAATATCAAATCGAATCAAACAACAATACTTTTCGAGTTATCAATACTCGGATATTATTAGGGCCCATCCCATTTCTAACACTGACCAAATTTTAAATAAAACCAAACAAAGTTTTAAGAGGTTTCGATTCACAACTATTGTTGCTATGTTTGTTT
>NW_013707502.1:0-466 GCF_000517525.1 Limulus polyphemus | reverse complement strand
AAAGATGCCTTATATTCAATGATAATAAAGTTTGTTTCAGAGCAACATGTGCTTGTATCTAAACATTGATTTAAGTTGCTATTGGCTTGTACAATCACATTTCTATTACAGGTTAACATTTACCCTGAAAACGTCTTTGTATGTCCATGATATATGTCCCATCATTTCCTTGAATGTCCTAGTAAATTTTGTATCATGGGAAAAATTGTTGAAATTTTAGTTTTTTGCCTAAAGACTTGTATTTAGCTATGATACATTTAGATTATTGAAAGGGAACGAAATACGTTTTTTTTTGTTTTTTTTCATAAGTTCATGTGAGATGCATTTGTCTGATGAGATGAGTATGCTCAGATTTACTGATGAAACACAACTTTTATAACCTAATTTTAATGCTGTGTCAAATGTGTTTTGTATTTTTTACGTAGACTTGTTGTCATTAGGCTATACACAGTGAAGAATAGTTTAC
>NW_013707501.1:0-466 GCF_000517525.1 Limulus polyphemus | reverse complement strand
AACATTCTTGTCATGTGTATCCCATAAGTAACAGTATCATCACAGTAATCAACAAATAACATTCTTATCATATGTATCCCATAAGTAACAGTATCATCACAGTAATCAATGAATAACATTCTTGTTATATGTATCCCATAAGTAACAGTATTGTTACAGTAATCAATAAATAACATTCTTGTCATATGTATCCCATAAGTAACAGTATCATCACAGTAATCAACAAATAACATTCTTGTTATATGTATCCCATAAGTAACAGTATTGTTACAGTAATCAACAAATAACATTCTTGTTATATGTATCCCATAAGTAACAGTATCATCACAGTAATCAACAAATAACATTCTTGTTATATGTATCCCATAAGTAAAAGTATTGTTGCAGTAATCAACAAATAACATTCTTGTCATATATATCTCATAAGTAACAGTATCATCACACTAATCAACAAATAACATTCTTT
>NW_013707500.1:0-466 GCF_000517525.1 Limulus polyphemus | reverse complement strand
AGATTACTGTCAAACATCGTGTGTTTCTAATACTTAAGTGAGCACCATAACAATTGTTCTTGTTCAAATTAGCTTATATAAATAATTGTCAGATATAAAGAAAAGGAGAGACAAAACACGTAGAACGAGAACTAAATATAGAAAACGAAAAATAAAACTCTAAACACTATAAATTTACGTAAACGGATACTAGTGTAGATATAACTCGGAAAAAATGCAAAAAGAATAAAACTAAAAATAACATAAACGAGAAAAGAGAGAAAGATAGAAATAACGCGAAAGATCTTGAATAAAAGTTAATTAAAATTTGATACTATATAAACGGTTAAATAATTACGTCATTATAGAATGTTTTCCATAACGATAGGAAATATCCACTAAATAATAGTTAGATGGGATAAACACATTTAAACTATAATTAACTCTAGAAAACGAACAAAATGTGAATGGGAAATTCCAAAATTAA
>NW_013707499.1:0-466 GCF_000517525.1 Limulus polyphemus | reverse complement strand
AACATTAGTTGTTCTCTTCTACTTTTATTAGTGTCAAGAGAACGTCGATCATCCTATAAATATGATTATATTATATTTAGAACATTAGTTGCTTTGTTCTACTTTTATTAGTGTATCAAGAGAACGTCCATCATCTTATATATGATTATACTATTCTTTTCAGTATCAAGATCAATGCTATCACTGAACAACTTCCTCCTACAGTTGCAAACGGCCTTTATGTCGACGACTTCCACATTTCCTGTCGGTCGTCGAACATGGGGTTTATTGAGCAGCAGCTTGAAACTACTCTAATCGTCTGTTGAAGTGGACCATAGCAAACGGATTTACCTTTTCTTTCTCCAAAACTGTTTGCATGCATTTTTGCCACCAACGGGCTTTACACCCCGATCCTGATCTCCGCTTCGGTGATATTATTCTTTTCACGGTTCCGGTCCGGTATGGCCAGGTGGTTAGGGCGCTCGAA
>NW_013707498.1:0-466 GCF_000517525.1 Limulus polyphemus | reverse complement strand
ACAGATATTTGGTATATTTAATCTAGAACTTAAAAAGTCAGCTTGATCTCAGCGCTAGAGCATAAGAAGTCAACTGGATCTCAGCACTAGAGCATAAGAAGTCAACTGGATCTCAGCACTAGAGCTTAAGAAGTCAGCGGGATCTCAGCACTAGAGCTTACGAAATCAGCGGGATCTCAGCACTAGAGCTTACGAAGTCAGCTGGATCTCAGCACTAGAGCATAAGAAGTCAACTGGAACTCAGCACTAGAGCTTAAGAAGTCAACTGGATCTCAGCACTAGATTTTTACGAAGTCAGCTGGATCTCAGCACTAGATTTTAAGAAGTCAACTGGATCTCAGCACTAGATTTTTACGAAGTCAGCTGGATCTCAGCACTAGAGTTTTAAGGGGTGAACTGGATCTCAGCACTAGATTTTAAGAAGTCAACTGGATCTCAGCACTAGATTTTACGAAGTCAGCTGGAT
>NW_013707497.1:0-466 GCF_000517525.1 Limulus polyphemus | reverse complement strand
AAATATATCTTACATAATATGAAACCAGAAGTTGTCGGCAAGATTCCTGGACCTTGCCGTTGTATATGTTGTCCCATTAAAATATATCTTACAGAATATGAAACCAGAAGTTGTCGGCAAGATTCGTGGATCTTACACCAGCAGGTTTTTGGCTGTGGGGTTTACTGAAAACAGCATGCATATCGGAATAACCCCCGAAATTTGGAGGATCTTAAAACAGCCATTAGAAATGATACTGTGAAGACCTATGAAGCTGTCTTGAAAAGTCAAAAAAGGTATTTACAGTAGTTCATTCAGAGATAAGTTTCGTATACTGTTTGTTAGTTTGTTTAGACTTTTCGTGGATATTCACTCGAAAGTTATCTGCGCATGACTGTCATTAATTTTCAAACGACAGACTAAAAGAAAGATAGCTAGTCAACAGTAGCCACCAACAACGCATGAGTTGGTCATCTAACCGAATAAT
>NW_013707495.1:0-466 GCF_000517525.1 Limulus polyphemus | reverse complement strand
TGGTTATGAAGATGAGGGTAATGGTGTAGATTTGGTGTATCTAGATTTGATTTAGCTGAAGATGACTCCTACCCATTCTTATCATTAAGTACAAAATATATATAATGCTTCAGCACTATCAATTTCCTAACCAATGTCAAGTACCTCAATTAGATCACCTCAAACTCTTCTTTACAAGAAATTAATTTCAGAGATTTTTAACTCATTCTCATATGACAACCTTTCCATCCCAGGTACCATACTAGTATTCTTCTCTGAACCCTTTCCAACAATTCAATGTCCTTCCTAAGGTAAGATGCCAAAGGCTGAACACAATACTCCAAATGTGGCCTAACCAGTAAACCACACAATAAAATTATAACCTCTTTATACTAGTATTCAACATTTCTGTAGATACAACTTAAAATCCTACTTGCCCAGCCAGGGGTGTCGAGAGCCAGCCCAGGCCCTGGGGTCAGTAATATCA
>NW_013707494.1:0-466 GCF_000517525.1 Limulus polyphemus | reverse complement strand
CACTGCAATGTTTAAAATACCACGAAGACAAGGAACTACACATTGAAAGGTTACATATTAACAGCCAACCTAACATACTGAACACAGCTAATATTTCCACTGCAATGTTGGAAATACCACGAAGACAAGGAACTACACATTGAAAGGTTACATATTAATGGCCAACCTAACATACTGAACACAGCTAATATTTCCACTGCAATGTTTGAAATACCACGAAGACAAGGAACTACACATTTGATAGGTTACATATTAACAGCCAACCTAACATACTGAACACAGCTAATATTTCCACTGCAATGTTTGAAATACCACGAAGACAAGGAACTACACATTGAAAGGTTACATATTAACAGCCAACCTAACATACTGAACACAGCTAATATTTCCACTGCAATGTTTGAAATACCACGAAGACAAGGAACTACACATTGAAAGGTTACATATTAATGGCCAACCTAACATA
>NW_013707493.1:0-466 GCF_000517525.1 Limulus polyphemus | reverse complement strand
TTAATCTATACCTGTAACAGAAGGTTTATATATACCTACATCAGAAGGTTAATCTATATCTGTAACAGAAGGTTTATATATACCTACATCAGAAGGTTAATCTATACCTGTAACAGAAGGTTGATCTATACCTATAAGAGAAGGTTTATATATACCTACATCAGAAGGTTAATCTATACCTGTAACAGAAGGTTTATATATACCTACATCAGAAGGTTAATCTATATCTGTAACAGAAGGTTTATATATACCTACATCAGAAGGTTTATCTATACCTTTAACAGAAGGTTTATCTATACCTATATCAGAAGGTTTATCTCTACCTGTAACAGAAGGTTGATCTATACCTGTAACAGAAGGTTGATCTATACCTATAAGAGAAGGTTTATATATACCTGTAACAGAAAGTTTATCTATACCTGTAACAGAAGGTTGATCTATACCTATAAGAGAAGGTTTATATATA
>NW_013707492.1:0-466 GCF_000517525.1 Limulus polyphemus | reverse complement strand
AGCAGACATTAGTAGAACTCATTGTTTGGATAGATGAACAACTGAAACTGGGAAGATGGTTCTCTATAATCAGCAGACATTAGTAGAACTCATTGTTTGGATAGATGAACAACTGAAACTGGGAAGATGGTTCTCTATAATCAGCAGACATTAGTAGAACTCATTGTTTCGTTGTTTTTTTAGTCACAGCTTTTGTTCCATGATATGATTTTATGAGATTAATATAATAATATGTATGTATAAAATTGTGTGTATATATTTATATATATGTATGTGTATAACTCACACTATTGAATCAAGGTAGAAGTTTTGAAAAAACTCCACTCTCAAATCTGGAATAAGAAGGGCCTCTGCGCAACCTGATATAGCTGTGGCTTTCTTTGTATGTTAGCGAATAATATAGGTTGGTGTTTCCCATACCGTGTTCTTCTGTGCCATAACTTGCAAAAATGGGAGGAGCTGACCT
>NW_013707491.1:0-466 GCF_000517525.1 Limulus polyphemus | reverse complement strand
GGACATACAAGTTTTTATAAAGATTCATGTGTGTACTGTACGTGGACGTACAAGTTTTTTTATAAAGATTCATGTCTGTACTGTACGTAGACATACAAGTTTTTATAAAGATTCATGTGTGTACTGTACGTGGACATACAAGTTTTTATAAAGATTCATGTCTGTACTGTACGTGGACATACAAGTTTTTTATAAAGATTAATGTGTGTACTGTACGTGGACGTACAAGTTTTTTATAAGGATTCATGTCTGTACTGCACGTGGACGTACAAGTTTTTTTATAAAGATTCATGTGTGTACTGTACGTGGACGTACAAGTTTTTTTATAAAGATTCATGTCTGTACTGTACGTAGACATACAAGTTTTTATAAAGATTCATGTGTGTACTGTACGTGGACATACAAGTTTTTATAAAGATTCATGTCTGTACTGTACGTGGACATACAAGTTTTTTATAAAGATTAA
>NW_013707490.1:0-466 GCF_000517525.1 Limulus polyphemus | reverse complement strand
TGACCAGTGGTGAACTCAGACATTGTCAACAATGGATTACATCAACACGTGACCAGTGGGGAACTCAGACACTGTCAACAATGGATTACATCAACACGTGACCAGTGGTAAACTCAGACATTGTCAACAATGGATTACAAGAACACGTGACCAGTGGTGGACTCAGCTGTTGCTAGATGCTCTTAAATCATCATTCTGGATTGTTCTATCACACTAGACGGGTACCGTGTTTCCACCAGTTTCAACGCTATTCACCATTCAGTTTGTTATTCACGTTTGGACAACAGTAGTGCGTGTAATTTCTTTCTCTTGCTGCTGCAATTATAAGCATAGTTTCGTATTTCTGTAAAGCCTGACGAAGGACTCCAACTTGAAATTTGACAAACTGCTTGAACAGGAAAATTAGTACAGTTTTCGTTCTATTTATAGAAGGTCTTTAAAGAATACCGTATTTTTTGGAATATAA
>NW_013707489.1:0-466 GCF_000517525.1 Limulus polyphemus | reverse complement strand
TAAAATATTAGAGTGTAGTGGGAGTATAATATTAGAGTATAGTGAGAGTACAATATTAGAATATAGTGGGAGTACAATATTAGAGTATAGTGGGAGTATAACATTAGAGTATAATGGGAGTATAATATTAGAGTATAGTGGGAGTATAATATTAGAGTATAGTGGGAGTATAATATTAGAGTATAGTGGGAGTATAATATTAGAGTATAGTGGGAGTATAATATTAGAGTATAGTGGGAGTACAATATTAGAGTATAGTCAGAGTATAATATTAGAGTATAGTGGGAGTATAATATTAGAGTATAGTGGGAGTATAATATTAGAGTATAGTGGGAGTATAATATTATAGTGTAGTGGGAGTATAATATTAGAGTATAGTGGGAGTATAATATTAGAGTATAGTGGGAGTATAATATTACAGTATAGTGGGAGTATAATATTAGAGTATAGTGGGAGTACAATATTG
>NW_013707488.1:0-466 GCF_000517525.1 Limulus polyphemus | reverse complement strand
GAAAAAAACACGGGGGTGCTTAACTTTTTTCCAGGTGTATAGTTTAAGTAGTTTCCTCGTTTAATTAAGTAGTTTCCCAGTTTAATAAAGTAGTTTACCATCCGAGTTTGTTTGTTGTCAAACTGTAATAAGACGAGCAAACATGGATATGTCATTACATCAGTATCGACACTCCTTTCATTACAACCTAACTTAAATAGTCTTCAGTATGAAGTTGTATCAAAAATAAACAGACAATAACAGCGACCTCTACGTGGACGTGGTTGTTCTGTGACGACTCGTCAAGTTCCTTGTTGAGCTTCTTAATTTTTTCAGCTTGCACCTGCATGTCCGTTTGAGCCATCTAAATTCAATAAAAATTATTATTTTTTTATATAAAGGGACTTTTGAACGTTCACACTAAAAACTGCTTTCGGTTAATTACTCGTAGAAGCTATAGTCTCTGAACATCAATCGTGTCTAGCCT
>NW_013707487.1:0-466 GCF_000517525.1 Limulus polyphemus | reverse complement strand
ACATCTACATATATTATATAGATAGATAGATAAACCAACAACTACAACAGATAATATATATAGACAGATAGATAAACCGACATCTACATATATTATATAGATAGATAGATAAACCAACAACTACAACAGATAATATATATAGACAGATAGATAAACCGACATCTACATATATTATATAGATAGATAGATAAACCAACATCTACAACAGATAATATATATAGATAGATAAACCACCACCCACAACAAATATTATATAGATAGATAAACCAACAACTACAACAGATAATATATATAGACAGATAGATAAACCGACATCTACATATATTATATAGATAGATAGATAAACCAACAACTACAACAGATAATATATATAGACAGATAGATAAACCGACATCTACATATATTATATAGATAGATAGATAAACCAACAACTACAACAGATAATATATATAGACAGATAAACCAC
>NW_013707486.1:0-466 GCF_000517525.1 Limulus polyphemus | reverse complement strand
CCTCTGATTTTAGCGTTGTAAATCCGAAGACCTACCGCTATCGAATACCTGGACAAAAAAAAAAAGCTAAAAACTGGAATGATCCTACTTCTACTGGACCTCTGGTAACCCTAAGTTTGTCAGGTGTGTAAAAAAAAATGTATTGTATCAAGAACAATACAAACGACGCTTCAAACAACTGTTTATATCAGAATCTCCTGGTGAACCAAGAATTGTCATAATATATATGTTGTGGACAACTTTTGGCGGGAAACGTGATTTTCTTTTTAGAATTATGTTTAAAAATGACAAAGTTTTCTGGTTTTAAAAACAGCATTCTCGTGTGGAATACCATTCGCTGCGTCCACTTTTGTTCTAACGTCCGCTCGAGGGTACAAAGTTTACCAACGTTCATGTTGTTGTTTTTAGTGTAAAGCTACATAATGGGCTAGCTGCATTCTTACCGCTACGGGGAATCGAACCACCG
>NW_013707485.1:0-466 GCF_000517525.1 Limulus polyphemus | reverse complement strand
TAATTGTCACGCAGTCTCTTACACACAGTCCCTATTGAAATATGGAGTCTTACTGTAATTGTCAAGCAGTCTCTTACACACAGTCCCTATTGAAATATGAAGTCTTGCTGTAATTGTCACGCAGTCTCTTACACACAGTCCCTATTGAAATATGGAGTCTTGTTGTAATTGTCACGCAGTCTCTTACACACAATCCCTATTGAAATATGGAGTCTTGTTGTAATTGTCACGCAGTCTCTTACACACAGTCTCTATTGAAATATGGAGTCTTGCTGTAATTGTCACGCAGTCTCTTACACACAGTCCCTATTGAAATATGGAGTCTTGCTGTAATTGTCACGCAGTCTCTTACACACAGTCCCTATTGAAATATGGAGTCTTACTGTAATTGTCAAGCAGTCTCTTACACACAGTCCCTATTGAAATATGAAGTCTTGCTGTAATTGTCACGCAGTCTCTTACACAC
>NW_013707484.1:0-466 GCF_000517525.1 Limulus polyphemus | reverse complement strand
AAACCATGAATGTTGTAACAATTGGTTGAACCATAAAAGGTAAACCATGAATGTTGTAACAGTTGGTTGAACTATAACAGGTAAGCCATGAATGTTGTAACAATTGGTTGAACCATAAAAGGTAAACCATGAATGTTGTAACAATTGGTTGAACCATAAAAGGTAAACCATGAATGTTGTAACAATTGGTTGAACCAATTGAGGTAAACCATGAATATTATAACAATTGGTTGAACTATAACAGGTAAACCATGAATGTTGTAACAATTGGTTGAACTATAACAGGTAAGCCATGAATGTTGTAACAATTGGTTGAACTATAACAGGTAAACCATGAATGTTGTAACAATTAGTTGAATTATAACAGGTAAGCCATGAATGTTGTAACAATTGGTTGAACCATAACAGGTAAACCATGAATGTTGTAACAATTGGTTGAACTATAACAGGTAAGCCATGAATGTTG
>NW_013707483.1:0-466 GCF_000517525.1 Limulus polyphemus | reverse complement strand
AACTCCTGGTATTACTGTAGAATATCTGTCACTAACTTCTGGTATTACTATAGAATATCTGTCATTTACTCCTGGTATTACTGTAGAATATCTGTCATTCACTTGTAGTATTACTGTAGAATATCTGTCATTCACTCTTGGTATTACTGTAGAATATATGTCACTCACTCCTGGAATTACTATAGAATATCTGTCATTCACTCCTGGTATTGCTGTAAAATATCTGTCATTCACTCCTGGTATTACTATAGAATATCTGTCACTAACTCCTGGTATTACTGTAGAATATCTTTCACTCACTCATGGTATTACTGTAGAATATCTGTCATTCACTTCTAGTATTACTGTAGAATATCTGTCATTCACTCTTGGTATTACTTTAGAATATCTGTCACTCATTCCTGGTATTACTGTAGAATATCTGTCACTACTCCTGGTATTACTATAGAATATCTGTCATTCACTT
>NW_013707482.1:0-466 GCF_000517525.1 Limulus polyphemus | reverse complement strand
AATAACTATGGAGGTACTGTGATTTCACTACCATGAATCTGTGAAGGAATTATTGTGAAACCAAGATTACATAAATATAAATCTGTGGATGAACTATGTTGGCAAATCTGTGGAGGAATTATGGTGGCATCGTGATTACATTACCGTGAACCTTTGGAGGAACTATAGTCGCATCGTCATTACATTACCATTAACCTGTGGAGGAATTATGGTGGCACTGTGATTACAATACCGTGAATCTGTGGAGGAACTATTGTGGCATCATGATTACATTACCATGAATCTGTGGTGGAACTATTGTGGCACCGTGATTACATTGCCATGAATCTGTCGTGGAACTATGTTGGCACCGTGATTACATTACCATGAATTTATGGAGAAACTATTGTGGCACAGTGATGATGCTACCATGAATCAGTGGTGGAACAATGGTGGCACCGTGATTGCATTGCCATGAATCTGTGAT
>NW_013707481.1:0-466 GCF_000517525.1 Limulus polyphemus | reverse complement strand
CTAATATGGAAAACTATCACCTAGATTATGTTTAAAATAAATAAAGACCCTAAATATGGAAAACTATCACCTAAATTATGTTTAAAATAAATAAAGACCCTAATATGGAAAACTATCACCTAGATTATGTTTAAAATCAATAAAGACCCTAATATGGAAAACTATCTCCTAAATTATGTTTAAAATAAATAAAGACTCTAATATGGAAAACTATCAACTAGATTATGTTTAAAATAAATAAAGACTCTAATATGGAAAACTATCACCTAGATTATGTTTAAAATAAATAAAGACCCTAATACAGAAAACTATCAACTAGATTATGTTTGAAATAAATAAAGACTCTAATATGGAAAACTATCACCTAGATTATGTTTAAAATAAATAAAGACCCTAATACAGAAAACTATCAACTAGATTATGTTTGAAATAAATAAAGACCCTAATATGGAAAACTATCACCTAA
>NW_013707480.1:0-466 GCF_000517525.1 Limulus polyphemus | reverse complement strand
TGTTGTCCTTCAAGCTGAATTGGTACTTAGTATTGCTGATGTAATACAAGAGAAAACAAACTGTTAAAATGTATCATTTAAGTGGACAACAACAGAGATAAAATATGTTGTCCTTCAAGCTGAATTGGTACTTAGTATTGCTGATGTAATACAAGAGAAAACAAACTGTTAAACATGTGTCAGTTAAATGGACTATTATGACAATATTTCACTGTACTTCTAGCTCAATTAGTACTTAATGTTGTTATGGAATACATATATATTTTCCAATCAAACTCTTTACGTTTAATGTTATTCATACTTTTGTCAGAATATTTGAGCTGTTATGTTGAAATAATGATAATTACCATGAATTTCAGATGTGATGCAACAATACCTTATGTACAATGTGTGATGCAACAATAGCTTATGTACAATGTGTGATGCAACAATACCTTATGTACAATGTGTGATGCAACAATACCTT
>NW_013707479.1:0-466 GCF_000517525.1 Limulus polyphemus | reverse complement strand
CCATTTATAGGGCAACAGCATCTTCCTCATAGCCAGCAACACCCAGAAGATTAATGTCGTCAGAAAATTTAAATAATCTACTAACCATTCCTTCATCTAAGTCATTGGTGTAAATCAAAAAGAGCAAAGGTTCTAACATTGAGCTCTGAGGTACACCACTTACGACATTAATGCAGTTTGACTGATATATTTATAACAGCTCTCCCCTATCTTCCAGCTAGCCAGTTTTCT
Source organism: Limulus polyphemus (assembly GCF_000517525.1). Lineage (NCBI taxonomy): Eukaryota > Metazoa > Arthropoda > Merostomata > Xiphosura > Limulidae > Limulus > Limulus polyphemus. The sequence goes on along the minus strand of NW_013707479.1, from coordinate 235 downwards.
ATCCAATGAGCTAACCTATCCCCCACAGCTACAGTGATACCTTTTTAACAAGCCTTTTATGTGGCACCTTGTTAAATACTTTCTGAAAATCCGGACACACATTCTTGTACCTTTATCTACAGTAACTTCTTCAAAGAATGTCCAAAGATCAGTAAAGCAAGATGTTCCCTCAGTGTCTTGTTTGGTTGGTTGTTTTTTGAATTTTCGCGCAAAGCTACACGAGGGCTATCTGCGC
>NW_013707478.1:0-466 GCF_000517525.1 Limulus polyphemus | reverse complement strand
CTCTTGGTTTCTTTATGCCGAAACTATATATGTCTTGGTGTCTTTATGCTGAACCTGTATTTCTCTTGGTTTCTTTATGCCGAAACTATATATGTCTTGGTGTCTTTATGCTGAACCTGTATTTCTCTTGGTTTCTTTATGCTGAACCTGTATTTCTCTTGGTGTCTTTATGCTGAACCTGTATTTCTCTTGGTGTCTTTATGCTGAACCTGTATTTCTCTTGGTGTCTTTATGCTGAACTTGTATTTCTCTTGGTGTCTTTATGCTGAACCTGTATTTCTCTTGGTTTCTTTATGCTGAACCTATATTTCTCTTGGTGTCTTTATGCTAAGACTTGTTTCTCTTGATGTGTGTTGAACCTGTATTTCTCTTCATCTCTTTATGTTAAACCTATATTTCTCTTCATCTCTTCATGTTAAATCTATATTTCTCTTAGTGTCTTTATGTTAAGTCTATGTTTCTCTTC
>NW_013707477.1:0-466 GCF_000517525.1 Limulus polyphemus | reverse complement strand
TTTTATGTACTGAACTAAATAATAGTCTACTAAGTAGTATAGAACTATGATTTTTATTTTATGTACTGAAATAAATACCAGTCTACTAAATAGTATAGAACTATCAATTCATTTTATGTACGAAACTGTACAAAATAACAGTCTACTAAATAGTATAGAACTATCAATTTATTTTATGTACGAAACTGAACAAAATAATAACTTACTAAATAATATAGAACTCTCAATTCATTTTATGTAATGACCTAAATAATAGTCTACTGAATAGTATAGAACTATCAATTCATTTTATGTACTAAACTAAATAATAGTCTACTAAATAGTATAGAATTATCAATTCATTTTATGTACTGACCTGAATAAAAGTCTACTAAATAGTATAGAATTATAAATTCATTTTATGTACTGACCTGAATAATAGTATACTAAATAGTATAGAATTATCAATTCATTTTATGTACTGACC
>NW_013707476.1:0-466 GCF_000517525.1 Limulus polyphemus | reverse complement strand
AAAATCCTCTTATTAACAATTCACAACCATATATATATATATATATATGTTAAATAAAAAGTTCAGATTAACAATTCACAACGATATATATATATATGGTAAATAGAAAATTCTGATTAAAAATTCACAACGATATATATATGGTAAGTAAAAACTTCTGATTAAACATTCATATCGATTTATATATGGTAAATAAAATCCTCTTATTAACAATTCACAAGGATATATATATATATATGGTAAATAAAAATTTCTGATTAACAATTCACAACGATATATAAATACTTTAAAAAAAACGTCTGATTAAAGTTGACCACGATATATATATGGGAAATAAAAATTCTAATTAATATTTCACAACGACATATATATATGGTATATAAAAACTTGTGATTAAAAAGTCTCCACGATATATATATGGTAAATAAAAACTTCTTATTAAAAATTCACAACGATATATATATAT
>NW_013707475.1:0-466 GCF_000517525.1 Limulus polyphemus | reverse complement strand
TTTCGAATATCATTTCCACATTAAAGGAAGTTTGAACAGAAACAAATAAAAACTTGAACTGAATCAACTGTACAAACCATTACTTCAACTATAAACTTTATGATTTGGCTTATACTGGTCGAAATATCCAGTATAATGTAGTGTGTTTATTAATAATATTGCTTTTCGTTATAGGCTTGTCTGAAGTCAGCAGTAAAACATGCTAACTAATGTTAAGGTTAATGAACAAAACCAAGCATGATCTTGATGTTAGTAAAGGACCGCTGTTCTACTCACGTGACCTTACTAACACTTGTAAAAACTGAACCATCGCACTAACTGTTCCATTCAATTAATTCCAGCTATGATGCTGATAACAGTGTGTAGTAACAGCTTTGAGAATTCATCAACACTATCAATGAACTCCAGAACAAGTATAAGTAAATACAAGAATATGTCGTCAAGAATTGTATATATATATATATAT
>NW_013707474.1:0-466 GCF_000517525.1 Limulus polyphemus | reverse complement strand
AGTCAGAAGTTGGAGCTACAATCCACACACACAAATGCTAATTGCACGTTGCCCCCCGGATGCTCATCGTTACAGGAAACAGTGCAGAAATGTTGGATGATTGTTTCTTATGTTCAATAACAAATGACTTTGTCCTATACGACTAAGCAGATGTATAAACTGTTACAAAAACAAGACTAATAAAGTTGTTAACTGTTAACATAATCATCTATGTGGAATGTCTTGTAAGAAACTGGGGGGAGGGAAGGCATGTTCAGTCCCAGTAGTCCGCTGCGTCTCTCTGAATTATAATGCTGGTATCTAATACCTATTTCGACTACTTTTCTCGCAGATTGTGATTGGTTAACACCATCTATCTAATGATAGTGACCGAGTTTTTAGACATTAGTGTAATAACTCCACTTAACCGTACGTTTCTTGTCCCATTTGACGTAACATTTTAGCAGCATAAAACTTCTGTGATAGT
>NW_013707473.1:0-466 GCF_000517525.1 Limulus polyphemus | reverse complement strand
ACAATTTTATACTCGAGAGGAGCCTTAATTCCAGCATCGAGATCGTAAGCGTGTATCGGAGGTTCTACTTCGATTTTCTCTCGTATGATGGCGCCCTGCAATTAATATTGTTTTACTTCTCTATTTTGATATTATAAACTAGAGAGAGAGACTTCAATAGCATGTTGACTTACGATACGGTAGTAAAATCGATCTGAACTTACTGTTTTAACAAAATCAAATAATTTTCTACGATTTTAAGGCACATATCACATCGTTTAGAAGTTTAATACATATCTGTCACTTAACGAAATATTTTTTTATATATTTTTATGTGACCTTTGTTTTTCTGTAACATTCTTCGATTTCCGTTCCTGACGTGCGTGGAACTCAAACTAGAAGTAATAATAATATGAAACTAGTTTCCAAGAGACAGACAGACAGACTTACAGTTATGACCTGGGTTTCTGTCACGTGACCAGTGTAG
>NW_013707472.1:0-466 GCF_000517525.1 Limulus polyphemus | reverse complement strand
CATTCTTCTGACGGGTCAGATATCACATTGTTGGATATGAACCAAGAATCATTCTTCTGGGGGGGTCAGACATCACATTGTTGAATACGAACATAGCATCATTCTTTTGACAGGTTAGAAGGGTTCGTAACAAAATGTTACCAGTTTAGGCTTAATTATGATTTAGTAATAGTCTATTTTACACTTGTAACTTTAAAACTAGGAGGTCACCCAGAGTCTAATCTGACACAGATTATTAAATTTGATCGCAATGTGTCGACACAGTACATGAATTTTAGCACACAAGCACCTGAATAACTAAGGGTGAATACAAGACTGACAGTGTTATAGTTTGTTACACATACATTATACGGAGAACTAGATAAACTAGCAACTAAACCATTCAAACACTGCGACGTTAACCTCTGAACTCTTGATCTGAGTGTAATCACGGACGATGATGTAATTTGTGATCTTAAGCTCTAAT
>NW_013707471.1:0-466 GCF_000517525.1 Limulus polyphemus | reverse complement strand
AGTATATATTACTACTATTATACACACACATTATGTATAATACCAACATTATAGAGTTATGTATTACACTATTATACACACACACACACACACACACACATGCACATTTATGTATAATGCCAACTTGAAAAAAAAATAATTCTTTTTAGTAATAAACTATATTAAAGGACAGATCCAGATTGTTAAGTTGACCAATTTACAGAGCTAAACACACAACAGATTGCCGAGTTGATCAATTTACAGAGCTAAACACACATCCAGATTTTGGAGTTGATCAATTTACAGAGCTAAACACACATCCAGATTTTGGAGTTGATCAATTTACAGAGCTAAACATAGATTGTTGACCAATTTACAGAGTTAAACACACACACAACAGATTGCCGAGTTGATCAATTTACAGAGCTAAACACACATCCAGATTTTGGAGTTGATCAATTTACAGAGCTAAACACACATCCAGATT
>NW_013707470.1:0-467 GCF_000517525.1 Limulus polyphemus | reverse complement strand
ATCAAGGAATGACCAAATTTACTCTACACTTATGACACAATAATCAAGAAATGATCCAATTTACTCTACAGTTGTGACACAATAATCAAGTAATGACCAAGTTACTCTACACTTGTGACACAATAATCAAGTAATGACCAAGTTACTCTACAGTTGTGACACAGTAATCAAGGAATGACCAAATTTACTCTACACTTATGACACAATAATCAAGAAATGATCCAATTTACTCTACAGTTGTGACACAATAATCAAAGAATGATCAGGTTTACTCTACACTTATGACGCATTAATCATGGAATGGTCAAGTTTACTCTACAGTTGTGACACAATAATCAAGTAATGACCAAGTTTACTCTACAGTTGTGACACAATAATCAAGTAATGACCAAGTTTACTCTACACCTGTGACACAATAATCAAAGAATGACCAAATATACTCTACACTTATGACACAATAATCAAGT
>NW_013707469.1:0-467 GCF_000517525.1 Limulus polyphemus | reverse complement strand
GATATCCTAATAATCTGCTATAATGTTTATATATATAGCAACAGGTTCATATCCCAATTAACTGTTATAATGTTTATATATAACACTAATATCTTAATGAACTCTTATAATGTTTATATATAGGAACACTGATATCCTAATGAAGTACTATAACGTTTATAAGTAGGAAATGTGATATCCTAATGAGTTGCTATGATGTTTATATAGAAAAACACTGATATTCTAATGAACAGCCATAATGTTTATGTACAGGAACGTTGTTATATACTAATGAACTGATATAATGCTTATATATAGGAACAATGGTACCCTAATGAACTGCTATAATGTTTAAATAAAAGAACATTGATATCTTAAGGAATTGCTGTAATATTTACATATTGTAACACTGATATTTTAATGAACTTTTATAATGTTTATATATATAAGAGCTGAAATATATTAATGAGCTTCTGTAATGTTATAAG
>NW_013707468.1:0-467 GCF_000517525.1 Limulus polyphemus | reverse complement strand
TTGCGAGTCGAGTGCCTTATCCACCTGGCCATGCCAGGCCCAAAACACGAAAAAACAAGCAACAAAAAATCTAGAATATGAATTGTGGAATATGGATTTTCATGTATTATTCAATAGTTTTTGAATGAATAAAAGTTTTGTGATAATATCTATATGATGGTATAACTTCGAATAATTGTTTTTAATATTGGTTTTAAGAAAATAATGTTAACAAAATATTCGTACAATATATGTAGCCGTAGATTGATATTATAGTATTTTTTTTTAATTTCGCGCAAAGCTTCTTGACGGCTATCTGTACAAGTCTTCCTAATTTAGAAGTAACACATTATAGGGTAGGCAGATAGTCAACACTATCCACCACAGACTCTTGGGATACTCTTTACCAACGAATGAGCATTACATTATAACGGCGAGCATGTTCGGCGACGGGACTTGAACATTCGATTCCCCGATTGCGAGTCGAG
>NW_013707467.1:0-467 GCF_000517525.1 Limulus polyphemus | reverse complement strand
TTAACAAGTAGATGAATATAAAAAACAAACTTAGTTTTAATACATTGTGAACAAGTAGATCAATATAAAAAACAAACTTAGTTTAATACATTGTTAACAAGTAGATCAATATCAGAAACAAACTTAGTTTTTAATACATTGTGAACAAGTAGATCAATATCAGAAACAAACTTAGTTTTTAATACATTGTGAACAAGTAGATCAATATCAGAAACAAACTTAGTTTAAAATACATTGTTAACAAGTAGATGAATATCAGAAACAAACTTAGTTTTTAATACATTGTGAACAAGTAGATCAATATAAAAACAAACTTAGTTTAAAATACATTGCTAACAAGTAGATCAATATCAGAAACAAACTTAGTTTTTAATACATTGTGAACAAGTAGATCAATATCAGAAACAAACTTAGTTTAAAATACATTGTTAACAAGTAGATCAATATCAGAAACAAACTTAGTTCTT
>NW_013707466.1:0-467 GCF_000517525.1 Limulus polyphemus | reverse complement strand
AAATGTGACCAGTAAAACACCTGTGGTGGTGCAGAAAAACTTCTGTCATTATCTGTGTTCTGCACCACCAACATGGTGTTTTACTGGTGAACTTCTGACATCATCTGAAATGTGTTCTGTACCACCAACACGGTGTTTTACTGGTAAACTTCTGTCATCATCTGAAATGTGTTCTGCACCACCAACATGGTGTTTTACTGGTGAACTTCTGTCATTATCTGTGTTCTGCACCACCAACATGGTGTTTTACTGGTTGGTGTTTTACTGGTGAACTTCTATCATCATCTGTGTTCTGCACCACCAACACGGTGTTTTACTGGTAAACTTCTGTCATCATCTGAAATGTGTTCTGCACCACCAACACGGTGTTTTACTGGTAAACTTCTGTCATCATCTGTGTTCTGCACCACCAACACAGTGTACCACCAACACGGTGTTTTACTGGTAAACTTCTGTCATCATCTGTG
>NW_013707465.1:0-467 GCF_000517525.1 Limulus polyphemus | reverse complement strand
GATGGTAACCCACATGCTTCAGATCATTTAATGAGTTGAGTTGGCAGATGACCTTTAATTATAATAAAAGTAAAGTAATTCCTTTTGTAAAGCAATAACAGCATCACAGTCAGCATACCCAAGACCATTCCTTCATCTATGTCATTGATGTAAATTAAAAACAATAGAGGTCCTAAAACTGATCACTGAAGTATCCTACTTTTGACATTAACCCAGTTTGACTGAACTTCATTTGTAAGGACCCTCCATTTTATTCAATCCACCTAGCCACTTTTTCATCCAACAAGCAGTTATCCCCCACAACTTTAGAGATAATGAGTGTTTTGGATGCAGTAAGCATTAACAAAAATACATCTTATTGGTGAAATTAGTTCTTGTTACTCATAGAAAGTGTAAAGTATGCAATGTTAATCCAGTTCTGTTATCAAGAGCCAAGTCATATTTCATCATACATTACAAATGTTAGC
>NW_013707464.1:0-467 GCF_000517525.1 Limulus polyphemus | reverse complement strand
GATGACTAGTATTAAAAATATTTAAACTTCAGCTCTGGGGACATATTAATGTTACCAAGATGACTGTATTAGAAATATTTAACCTTCAGCACTGAGGACATATTAATGTTACCAAGATGACTGTATTAAAAATATTTAAACTTCAGCACTGAGGACATATTAATGTTACCAAGATGGCTGCGTTAATGATAATTAAACTTTAGCTCTGAGGACAATATAATGTTACCAAGGTGACTGCATTAAAAATATTTAACCTTCAGCTCTGAGGACATATTAATGTTACCAAGGTGACTGCATTAAAGATAATTAAACTTTAGCTCTGAGGACATATTAATGTTACCAAGATGACTGTATTAAAAATATTTAAACTTCAGCTCTGGGGACATATTAATGATGACTTCATGAAAATATTCATTCTTCAACTCTGAGGACATATTAATGTTACCAAGATGGCTGTATTAAAAATG
>NW_013707463.1:0-467 GCF_000517525.1 Limulus polyphemus | reverse complement strand
TTATAATTCTTATTTTCTAAGAGTCAGTTTCCTCCCTTCTTGTACGTTAAAATGACTTACTTTCTTAAATTCGTGTTTTTTATTTATGATAATTTAAGAAAAACATCAGAATTTTCTTTAAAAAGGACAAAGATTTGATAAAACTGAGAAAATAATATATGGTATTGCTTTTATGATAGTCTATGTCTGTGGCATACACACATATGTGTATTGGTATGTACATGTAAACTGTCGAATATATGATTTAAAAGTTTAAGATTTTTCTCGTAGAATACAATGATTATTTTCATGTATATAGATATATGTGATTACTGTTATGTTTACATTTACATAATGCAACACTGAAGAACGGTTGAGACCAATAGTTTAACATAACTTATTTCGTCTTGTTTAAACAATCCCAGTGTAAATAAATTGCCAGATTAAGTAATAGGTACGTGAGTCTGTAATTCACAGAAAATTGTCTA
>NW_013707462.1:0-467 GCF_000517525.1 Limulus polyphemus | reverse complement strand
CCCCCCCCCCCCACCACACACATACAAAGTACATTAACGACTGTAATCTCATCCGAGTTTGAAACAAAGTTCTAAATGATAAAAGTTTGGAGATACAAAAGTTATCAAGAGAGAACTAAAAACGTGACAAAGTGATGCCAGTTTGCGCCAAATAATCAGCCAATCGTCAGTGACGTCATTACACGAACTGCACCTATAAAAGCCATAAGATTATTTTATACACTTGTAACGAAATGTCCACTTCCTTTTCTAAGGATGAGATGTTTGTTGTTCAGAACATAAGTTAAGCTTCTGAATAAATAAATACGTAATTCATTTAACCGTGATCACACACGTGACCTATCCGTATTCCTTCTCGTGATTAATCTTCTATCAATTAGTGGAACCAATAACTGTTGCACCAATGATTAATGTACGTCATTAAACTATAATATCAACAATTAAATGTTTTAATGTATATATTGAAA
>NW_013707461.1:0-467 GCF_000517525.1 Limulus polyphemus | reverse complement strand
GGAATGAATTGTTATCAAATGCACTTGGCTTTCTATGTATAGAAGATGTTAAAAATATTTGTTGTTTTCTATGTGTTTTTTTTGCTAGCTTGCCTCATTAAAAATGTGTGCGCATGCACATAAATAAGTAATAATACCCAGGTGCACACCCTTAGGGTCCTCTTAGTATGGGTGCAAAATTTCAGGTTTCTAGGTTCTTTTCTATGTGGTTTTTTGCATAAGAATATGTGCATGCATGCACATAGATAAGTAATGATACCCAGGTGTAAACCCTCAGTGTCTACTTAGTATAGGTGCAAATTTCAGGTTTCTAGGTTCTTTCCTCTTGGAGCTATGGTGGTTACACATACACAGACATGCACACACACAAGTGTGTGTCTGTCTGTGATTTCTATTTGTAATATAAGGAACCATTTCTTTTCTATTTGGTTTTTTGCTAGCTTGCCACATTATAAAGATGAGTGCAC
>NW_013707460.1:0-467 GCF_000517525.1 Limulus polyphemus | reverse complement strand
AATGATCTCTTCCTACTTGTTTGTATGGTTGCTTACTAGTACTTAGCTATTTCAGCCAATTACTTCAGACAAGTACTGAAGTCTCCTATGACGTGTGTGTATGCATGCGCATATCCAGTAGTTCACTGTGTCTTCATGTAGTTACTTTAGACAAATACTGAAAATCTCCTGACAATCTATATATGTATAAGAAAACTCGACACCTTTCTTTATTTAACTGGTTTCAGGCTACTCTTCGGTATATTTGTTTTACCTTTTTTTTAACGCGTTTAGATTGTAGGGTAACTGAGACATTGTTGTATGAAATTGGTACTTTTTAAGAGATTTGTGCTCAGTAAATTGAGACAGATATTTGTTTTAGCTTTTTTAATGCTCAAATTGTTGGGTAATTTAATTAGTACTTTTTAACAGATAAGTGGGTTCAGTTAGTTGAGACGGATATTTGTTTTAGCTTTTTTAACGCTTAG
>NW_013707459.1:0-467 GCF_000517525.1 Limulus polyphemus | reverse complement strand
CTGTTCTATGTTTTAAGAAATATAAGTTAAAGAACTTATTTGTGAATAGAAATAATGTATATACATATATAATGTATAATAATTGAAATGTGATTGTATTTTACAACGAACTAGTCCACTAAAATACAGCGAATAGAGGTCACTTTGTAAAGGTCAGTTACATATTATTGGATATGGTAACACAAGTTCATGTGTGCTGCATCACTGTAACTTCTGTATTTTACAACGAACTAGTCCACTAAAACACAGCGAATAGAGGTCACTTTGTAAAGGTCAGTTACATATTATTGGATATGGTAACACAAGTTCATGTGTGCTGCATCACTGTAACTTCTGTATTTTTAGCCACGCATGGCTGGAAGGTCAATATAACAAAAATAATAAATATATAATGTTATGAGATTAAAGGTATTTAGACTATTTGTGTTTTCATGTTATAATTTATAGTCATTTTAGAATGAAAAAAT
>NW_013707458.1:0-467 GCF_000517525.1 Limulus polyphemus | reverse complement strand
CTACATAGTGTACTCTATCCCTGGTGCAGTAAATAGTCTACATGGTGTACACTATCCCCTGTGTTGTTAATACTCTACATAATGTACCCTATCCCTGGTGTAGTAAATAATCTACATACTGTATTTTATCTCTGGTGCAATAAATAATCTACATACTGTACCCTATCTTTGGTGCAGTAAATATTCTACATAGTTTACACTATCCCTGGTGCAGTAAATACTCTAGATAGTGTACCCTATCCTCTGTGCAGTAAATATTCTACATAGTTTACACTATCCCTGGTGCAGTAAATGCTCTAGATAGTGTACCCTATCCCTGGTGTAGTTAATACTCGACATAGTGTACACTATCCCTGGTAAAGTAAATACCCTACATAGTGTATCCTATCGCTGGTGTAGTAAATACTCGACATGTTATACATAACCCTGGTGTAGTAAATACTCTACATTGTGTACTCTATCCGTGG
>NW_013707457.1:0-467 GCF_000517525.1 Limulus polyphemus | reverse complement strand
GAACTAGGACAGGTTCTAATAAATCAGGTGTGAACAGCACTACAGAGACAACTAAAGAACTGGCAGATTCTAATAAATCAGGTGTGAACAGCACTACAGAGACAACTAAAGAACTGGCAGATTCTAATAAATCAGGTGTGAACAGCACTACAGAGACAACTAAAGAACTGGCAGATTCTAATAAATCAGGTGTGAACAGCACTACAGAACCAACTAAAGAATCAGACGGATTAGTAGCACGTTTTCCTGATACTTTTCACGTTATTTATCTTATTGTTCTTTGCAAACATTGCTGATAAAGTTAAGAAAATAGGTCAACATCCTCAGTTCTACTGTTCAACGATAATAGAGATGATGCAAACATCGTTTAAAATTTAACCTTCATCCACGATAAACAATGTTCCATAGCTTATTGCAAGTGTATTTTGACATCATATATATATATATATATATATATATATATACTA
>NW_013707456.1:0-467 GCF_000517525.1 Limulus polyphemus | reverse complement strand
TATCACCTTATTGTTTGTAACCATTAAACTGTGTGTCTTGGAAAACTTATCACCTTATTGTTTGTAACCATTAAACTGTGTGTCTTGGAAAACTTATCACCTTATTGTTTGTAACCATTAAACTGTGTGTCTTGGAAAACTTATCACATCCACAACATGCACATTGTTCTTAATGTTTGTAACCATTACCATCATAGCCACGATGTCCATGGTGGACTCAATGTTTCTAACCATTACCATCATAGCCACAAGGATCATATTGGACTCAATGTTTGTAACCATTACCATCATAGCCACGAGGACCATAGTGGACTTAATGTTTGTAACCATTACCATCATAGCCACGAGGACCATGGTGGACTTAATGTTTCTAACCATTACCATCATAGCCACAAGGTCCATGGTGGACTTAATGTTTGTAACCATTACCATCATAGCCACGAGGTCCATATTGGACTCAATGTTTG
>NW_013707455.1:0-467 GCF_000517525.1 Limulus polyphemus | reverse complement strand
CTACTCTTAAAGTAGTTTTATGATCAATAATAAAATTGTTCTTTTGTTGCTAAATAGGTGTATAACCTAGAGCCTCTTGGTGTAGCAGTATCTATTCTTGTTAATGAAAAGAAAAAATCTGGGACCTATATTTAATAGCAGCGTCGAGGTCTCACACCAAGACAATCTGGGTACACAGATCCATAAAATGTAAACAAGCACTCCGATTGTAGGTGGCATAGTTTCCCTTGTATAGTATACAGAGTTGCAAAAAACCTTATGTTCAATTCAATCTATGCTAAATGTACAACGACTTTCTTGAGTTACAGGAATGTCTGAACATATAACAATAAGATTGACAAAATTTCATTATAAATCTTTCTTTACTAACCCTTTACTATGGGTTTCCAATGAGGTGAAATGTAATAGCATCCGGACTGTATGTACTTTGTGACACACACCATTGCCAAAGAAACCTTTCATCCATT
>NW_013707454.1:0-467 GCF_000517525.1 Limulus polyphemus | reverse complement strand
GTAATAGGAACTAACATCAAGCCAGACAGATCTTATTGTTATAGGATCTAACCTCAAGCCAGACAGATCTTATTGTAATAGGATCTAACCTCAAGTCAGACAGGTCTTATTGTAATAGGATCTAACCTCAAGTCAGACAGGTCTTATTGTAATAGGAACTAACATCAAGCCAGACAGATCTTATTGTAATATGATCTAACCTCAAATCAGACAGATCTTATTGTAATAGGATCTAACCTCAAGCCAGACAGATCTTATTGTAATAGGATCTAACCTCAAGTCAGACAGGTCTTATTGTAATAGGAACTAACATCAAGCCAGACAGATCTTATTGTAATATGATCTAACCTCAAATCAGACAGATCTTATTGTAATAGGATCTAACCTCAAGTCAGACAGGTCTTATTGTAATAGGATCTAACCTCAAGTCAGACAGATCTTATTGTAATAGGATCTAACCTCAAGTC
>NW_013707453.1:0-467 GCF_000517525.1 Limulus polyphemus | reverse complement strand
GTCAATGTCGTATGGAACATCAGTGTTCCTCAGAACATTATTTGGGAAACGCTGCTCTAGTCTATCACTGTAAAATTAGGGATGGCTAGCATAGATAGCCCTCAAGTAGCTTTGAAGAAAATTTAACAAACACGTTTTGTTTTGGAGGTGAAATCTCTACTAATTAGTATTTTATACAATATAATGAAAATTCAAAAAATTAAACATTCTTTATAGAAATGTAGCCAAGAATAGGGGCTCGATAGAATAAATGCATCTTATTTCTTTGTGCTGTATTCTGTAGAAAGTGGCACTAGAGGACATAAATTTAAGATTTGGAAAAATAGGCTAGGCTTCAGGTACAACAGTTTTATTTTTCTAACAGGAAACTACCGTGATGAATGAGTTGTCATTGGCAGTAGTGTAGGCTAACATTTTCTGATGAATGAGCTGTCATTGGCAGTAGTGTAGGCTAACGTTTTCTGATG
>NW_013707452.1:0-467 GCF_000517525.1 Limulus polyphemus | reverse complement strand
TGAACAAATAGATATAGATTAAGGTGAACAAATGAAACCAGGTTGTTAGATATATATTAAGGTGAACAAATAGATATAGATTAAGGTGAACAACTGTAACCAGGTTGTTAGATATATATTAAGGTGAACAAATGAAACCACGTTGTTAGATATAGATTAAGGTGAACAAATGAAACCACGTTGTTAGATATAGATTAAGGTGAACAAATGAAACCACGTTGTTAGATATATATTAAGGTGAACAAAATCTAACAACCTGGTTTCAACCTTAATCTATGAACAAATGAAACCAGGTTGTTAGATATAGATTAAGGTGAACAAATGAAACCACGTTGTTAGATATATGTTAAGGTGAACAAATGAAACCAGGTTGTTAGATATATATTAAGGTGAACAAATGAAACCAGGTTGTTAGATATAGGTTAAGGTGAACAAATGAAACCAGGTTGTTAGATATAGATTAAGGT
>NW_013707451.1:0-467 GCF_000517525.1 Limulus polyphemus | reverse complement strand
CATTTGACATGTTGGGTGGTTAATCAGTAGCTGTTCTATGATACTGGTCATTTGACATGTTGGGTGGTTAATCAATAACTTCCATGACACTGATCATTTGACATGTTGGGTGGTTAATCAATAACTGTTCCATGACATTGATCATTTGACATGTTGGGTGGTTAATCAATAACTGCTCCATGACACTGATCATTTGACATGTTGGGTGGTTAATAAGTAGCTGTTCTATAAAGATGATCATTTGACATGTTGGGTGGTTAATAAGTAGCTGTTCTATAAAGATGATCATTTGACATGTTGGGTGGTTAATCAGTAGCTGTTCTATAAAGATGATCATTTGACCTGTTGGGTGGTTAATCAGTAACTGTTCTATGACACTGATCATTTGTCGAGTCGGTTGGTTACTAAGTAGCTGTTCTATAAAGATGATCATCTGACTTGTCGGGTGGTTAATCAGTAGCTGTTCT
>NW_013707450.1:0-467 GCF_000517525.1 Limulus polyphemus | reverse complement strand
AACTCCTAGCTAACAACCTGACATCCTTGGATAACTCCTAGCTAACAACCTCACATCCTTGGATAACTCCTAGCTAACAACCTGACATCCTTGGATAACTCCTAGCTAACAACGTGACATCCTTGGATAACTCCTAGCTAACAACGTGACATCCTTGGTTAACTCCTAGCTAACAACCTGACATCATTGGATAACTCCTAGCTAACAACGATTACCACACATCGTATCATTTACAGCTGTTGTTCGTCTTTATACATTTTTCATTCTCTATCATATTTATCAGAGATACTGTAGGTATGTTTGTGTTTCAATACATACCTTGGAAATATCACTCCTATCTCATTTATCCATTTTTATTTTCGATGCTTATTTCGAGCCAACGATCTAATCCTGTGATACGATTCCCCCAATGAGACAAAATCAGTATTTAAATATATTAAACAGCACCTGCGCATATGCAAAATATT
>NW_013707449.1:0-467 GCF_000517525.1 Limulus polyphemus | reverse complement strand
TTTTAAGACTGTACCCTGTGTTACATGGAGGCACTATTTTAAGACTGTACCCTGTGTTACATGGAGGCACTATTTTAAGACTGTACCCTGTGTGTTACATGGAGGCACTATTTTAAGACTGTACTGTGTATTATATGGAGGTACTTTTTTAAGACTGTACTCTGTGTTACATGGAGGCACTTTTTTAAGACTACTCTGTGTTACATGTAGGCACTTTTTTAAGACTACTGTGTATTACATGGAGGCACTATTTTAAGACTGCTGTTAGTTACATTTAGGCACTTTTTTAAGACTGCTGTTAGTTACATTTAGGCACTTTTTTAAGACTGTACTGTGTATTACATTTAAGCACTTTTAAGGCTGCTGTTAGTTACATTTAGGCACTGTTTTAAGACTGATGTTAGTTACATGTAGGCACTGTTTTAAAAATGTACTGTGTATTACATGGAGGTACTGTTTTAAGACTG
>NW_013707448.1:0-467 GCF_000517525.1 Limulus polyphemus | reverse complement strand
AATGGTTTGAATAATACTCTACAATAGTATACTGTATATGTACATCAATTGATGGTTTGAATAATACTCTACAATTATAGACTGTATATGTACATCAATTGATGGTTTGAATAATACTCTACAATTATAGACTGTATATGTACATCAATTGATGGTTTGAGTAATGCTCAACAATTGTAGACTGTATATGTACATCAACTTATGGTGTGAGTAATGCTCAACAATTGTAGACTGTATATGTACATCAACTGATGATTTGAATAATACTCTACAATTGTAGACTGTATATGTACATCAATTGATGGTTTGAATAATACTCTACAATTGTAGACTGTATATGTACATCAATTGATGGTTTGAATAATGCTCTACAATTGTAGACTGTATATGTACATCTATTTGATGGTTTGAATAATGCTCAACAATTATAAACTATATCTGTACATCTATTTGATGGTTTGAATAAT
>NW_013707447.1:0-467 GCF_000517525.1 Limulus polyphemus | reverse complement strand
TAAACATATCACTCCTGGCGTCACAGCTTATATCTATAATTTGACAGTGCTAAACATATCACCCCTGGCGTCGCAGCTTGTATCTGTAATTTGATCGTGCTAAACATATCACCCCTGGCGTTACAGCTTGTATCTGTAATTTGATCTGCTAAACATATCACCCCTCGGCGTCACAGCTTGTATCTGTAATTTGATCGTGCTAAACATATCACCCCTGGCGTTACAGCTTGTATCTGTAATTTGATCTTGCTAAACATATCACCCCTGGCGTTACAGCTTGTATCTGTAATTTGATCGTGCTAAACATATCACCCCTGACGTCACAGCTTGTATCTGTTATTTGACAGTGCTAAACATATCACCCCTGGCGTCACAGCTTATATCTATAACTTGATAGTGATAAACATATCACCCCTGGCGTCGCAGCTTGTATCTGTAATTTGATCCTGCTAAACATATCACCCCTT
>NW_013707446.1:0-467 GCF_000517525.1 Limulus polyphemus | reverse complement strand
TCGATAATTTAACTTCGAAACTAATTCCGCCATATTTAATATAAGAAAAGATGGCGGCTTTTTTAAAACTGGGTGAGGTTAAATGACCTGTTAAACGTGTAACTAAACAACAGAGAAAAACCGTACCGAGTATGTGGACACGCATGGCTAAGTTACACACACAAATAAAGACAATGTTTGTTTGTTTTTATCATTTTTGTGCTTACCTAAACAAATTTTTCTAGTAAGCTGTAGATAAGTGTTCGTGTTAAATCTTTTTTTAATCCAATTTCATTTGGGAAGAATGGATACTTTTTCTTTTTTTTACAAATTTCCCGGAATAAAAAAAAAGGGACATATATTTGTAGAAGTAAAGAGTAAATCGAACCCAATACATAACTTTAATGTTTTTTTTTTTTACTTTTCGTGTGAGAACAACTTTTATATTTAGACCAATGTGTTGAAAAAAAAAGTAACTCTATTCCTGT
>NW_013707445.1:0-467 GCF_000517525.1 Limulus polyphemus | reverse complement strand
GCTCAGGAACATTCTTGTAGTGTTTAGTGACAATGCAGGTATCATGTTATCTTGATTTCATGAACATATCATGATAGCATGGTAGTTGCACTGTCACTAAACACTACAAGGTCAGGATCATATCAAGATAACATAGTAGCTGCACTGCCACTAAACACTACAAGCTCAGGAACACATCAAGATAACATGATAGCTCCACTTTCACTAAACACTACAAGCTCAGGAACATATCAAGATAACATAGTAGCTGCACTTTCACTAAACACTACAAGCTCAGGATCATATCAAGATAACATAATAAGTGCACTGTCACTAAGCGCTACAAGCTCAGGAACACATCAAGATAACATAGTAGTTGCACTATCACTAAACACTACAAGCTCAGGGTCATATCAAGATAACATAGTAGCAGCACTCTCACTAAACACTACAAGCTCAGGAACATTTCTTGATAACATGTTAGCTCG
>NW_013707444.1:0-467 GCF_000517525.1 Limulus polyphemus | reverse complement strand
ATCTTAATAATGTAAACAATGTTAATATCTTAATAATGTAAACAATGTTGACATCTTACATAATAATGTAAATAATGTTGACATCTTGCATAATAATGTAAACAATGTTAATATCTTAATAATGTAAACAATGTTAATATCTTAATAATGTAAACAATGTTAATATCTTAATAATGTAAACAATGTTAATATCTTAATAATGTAAACAATGTTGACATCTTACATAATAATGTAAATAATGTTGACATCTTGCATAATAATGTAAACAATGTTAATATCTTAATAATGTAAACAATGTTGACATCTTACATAATAATGTAAATAATGTTGACATCTTGCATAATAATGTAAATAATGTTGACATCTTGCATAATAATGTAAATAATGTTGACATCTTGCACAATAATGTAGACAATGTTGACATCTTGCACAATAATGTAGACAATGTTGACATCTTGCACAATAAT
>NW_013707443.1:0-467 GCF_000517525.1 Limulus polyphemus | reverse complement strand
TTTTTCTTATATATATATATATATATATATTTAATCTATACGCGTTTTGTTTTAAGTATTTTAATAAGATGTACGATCTCAAAGCTCAAGTTCTGTCACCATGCAGTTTGCAAGAGCATCGCCCGAGTTCTGTCACCAAGCAGCTTTCAAGAGCACCGATCGAGTTCTGTCACCAAGCAGCTTTCAAGAGCATCGCTCGAGTTCTGTCACCAAGCAGCTTTCAAGAGCACCGATCGAGTTCTGTTACCAAGCAGCTTTCAAGAGCACCGCTCGAGTTCTGTCACCAAGCAGCTTTCAAGAGCACCGATCGAGTTCTGTCACCAAGCAGTTTTCAAGAGCACCGATCGAGTTCTGTCACCAAGCAGCTTTCAAGAGCACCGATCGAGTTCTGTCACCAAGCAGCTTTCAAGAGCACCGATCGAGTTCTGTCACCAAGCAGCTTTCAAGAGCACCGATCGAGTTCTGTC
>NW_013707442.1:0-467 GCF_000517525.1 Limulus polyphemus | reverse complement strand
CCAGGTTCATATTCAACAATAATTTCACTTCCTTCGACGTTCTCTATCAGTCCATGTTATTTTCAACAACACGTAAACGTCCATCGACGTTCTCTATCAATCCTGGTTCATATTGAACAATAATTTCACTTCCATCTACGTTCTCTATCAGTCCAGGTTATTATTTAAAAACAAGTAATCTCCCATCAACGTTCTCTATCAATCCAGGTTATTATTCAACAACAAGTAAATTTCCATCGACGTTCTCTGTCAGTCCAGATTCATATTAAACAATAATATGACTACCATCGACGTTCTCTATTAATCCAGGTTTATATTCAACAATACTTTGACTTCCATCGACGTTCTCTGTCAGTCCAGGTTATTATTCAACAATATGTAAACTGTTATCAACGTTCTCTATCAGTACTGATTATTATTCGATACTATTTTTACTTCCTTCTACGTTATCTATCGGTCTAGGTTCA
>NW_013707441.1:0-440 GCF_000517525.1 Limulus polyphemus | reverse complement strand
ACTTACGGTTATAGGAAACAAGACTTACGGTTTATAAGAAACAAGACTTACGGTTTATATGAAACAAAGAAACAAGCTGCTATACCAAAAGGTTTAGTGACTGCTACAAGAAACAAGCTACTATACCAAAAGGTTTAGTGGCTGCTACAAGAAACAAGCTGCTATACCAAAAGGTTTAGTGGCTGCTACAAGAAACAAGCGGCTATACAAAAAGGTTTAATGGATGCTACAAGAAACAAGCTACTATACCTAAAGGTTTAGTGGCTGCTACAAGAAACAAGCTGCTATACCAAAAGGTTTAGTGGCTGCTACAAGAAACAAGCTGCTATACCAAAAGGTTTAGTGGCGGTATAGCAGCTTGTTTCTTGTAGCAGAAAGGTTTAATGGCTGCTACAAGAAACAAGCTGCTATACCGAAAGGTTTAATGGTGCTACAAGAAA
>NW_013707440.1:0-467 GCF_000517525.1 Limulus polyphemus | reverse complement strand
CGCCATTAGTTTATCTTTTATCTCGGAGTACAAGAAATCAACGTGAAATGTATATATGTTAAAAAGGCCGACAACTGATATCAGTAACATCTTAAAGATGGAATAGAGTAAAAACAATTAATTTATTAATAAATCCTTTTACTTTCAGGCTTGGAACAACCATGAATCCAATATCATAACCAGTACACAGTAAGTTTATAGTTGTCTCTTTGTTATGTACAGAACATTAAATGTGGTTATTTTTAAACAGGCTAGTTTATGTAATATACTTGTAATAACACGTCAGACTATTAGTAAAGAATTCCTTAATTTTACACCACATATATAATGAAGTAAGGTTTAACATTTCTGATAAGTCTTGTAACAGATCAGCAGTAAACTTGTCTTTTGTTTTAAATAATAGTTCCTCCAGTGTCTTAGTTAACAGAAAGTTGTATTGACTTGTGTTATTAGAACTGAAGTGGGTG
>NW_013707439.1:0-467 GCF_000517525.1 Limulus polyphemus | reverse complement strand
AAATGTTAGAAAATGTTAGAACACGTTCAACACTTACTAATATATGTACCTATATAACACGTTCAATACTTACTAATAAATATATATACCTATATGTCCATCGGTGGACAGGTAGGTACTTTAATGTAGAATCTGTCTCAGTTTTAAAATGTTCTTTTTATTAATGGATATAGATGGTTAGTAATTCCTTAAACATTAACAGAAACATACGTGACTGTAAGTTTTTATTGATTTTATTAAATGGTAACTAATTCCTTGAACATTAACAGAAACATACGTGACTGTAAGTTTTAATTAATGGATATAGATGGTTAATAATTCCTTAAACATTAACAGAAACATACGTGACTGTAAGTTTTAATTAATGGATATAGATGGTTAATAATTCCTTAAACATTAACAGAAACATACGTGACTGTAAGTTTTAATTAATGGATATAGATGGTTAGTAATTCCTTAAACATTTT
>NW_013707438.1:0-467 GCF_000517525.1 Limulus polyphemus | reverse complement strand
ACGACACACACACACACACACACACACACACACACACACACACACACACACACACACACACACACACACACACACACACACACACACACACACACCCGTCTGCAATGTTTTATTTATTTTTTTTACAAGAGGGATAACCATCATGGTTCTTTTTAAGTTAAAAAATCAATACTTTTGTGTGTTTATCTTCATTTGCAAACAAACAAACAATTACTGTCATGGCTGGTGGGATCGTCCATCAAAAGTTGACAGCTAGTTACCAATTTTCGTATCGTCAACATCGATCATCCATTACGTATGGGCGAGTTCTGATGCTTTACTAAAAAAGAACAAACGATTTAATTTTAAACAGTACGGTACATAACTGTAATAGATAGTAATGCCAGAAATGTAAAATAAATTAAAAATAACCGCACTACTTTTTTCCATACATCATCCTTTTATTGATCAGTAATACTAAACACGAG
>NW_013707437.1:0-467 GCF_000517525.1 Limulus polyphemus | reverse complement strand
GTTCGTTTAGCATGATGTACATGGATTAAACTATTCCAACTTATAGTTCAGTGTGTTCGTACAGCATGATGTACATGGATTAAACTATTCCAACTTACAGTTCAGTGTGTTCGTTTAGCATGATGTACATGGATTAAACTATTCCAACTTATAGTTCAGTGTGTTTAGCATGATTGAATAGTTTAATCCATGTACATCATGTGAACTATAAGTTGTATGTTCGTACAGCATGATATACATGGATTAAACTATTCCAACTTATAGTTCAGTGTGTTCGTTTAGCATGATGTACATGGATTAAACTATTCCAACTTGTAGTTCAGTGTGTTCGTACAGCATGATGTACATGGATTAAACTATTCCAACTTATAGTTCAGTATGTTCGTACAGCATGATGTACATGGATTAAACTATTCAAACTTATAGTTCAGTATGTTCGTACAGCATGATGTACATGGATTAAACTA
>NW_013707436.1:0-467 GCF_000517525.1 Limulus polyphemus | reverse complement strand
ATTCTGTACTAGAAGTAAAATGAAAGTAGTCAGCCCAGTCTAACCACATTCTATACTAGAAACAAAATGAAAGTTATCAGACCATTGTAACCACATTCTGTACTAGAAACAAAATGAAAGTAGTCAGTCCAGTGTAACCACATTCTGTACTAGAAACAAAATGAAAGTAGTCAGCCCAGTGTAACCACATTCTGTACAAGAAACAAAATGGTAGCAGTCAGCCCAGTGTAACAACATTCTTTACTAGAAGTAAAATGATAGTAGTCAGCCCAGTGTAACCACATTTTGTACTAGAAGTAAAATGAAAGTAGTCAGCCCAGAATAACTACATTCTGTACTAGAAACAAAATGATAGCAGTCAGCCCAGTGTAACAACATTCTGTACTAGAAACAAAATGAAAGTAGTCAGCCCAGTGTAACCACATTCTGTACTACAAAGTAAAATGAAAGTAGTCAGCCCAGTGTAA
>NW_013707435.1:0-467 GCF_000517525.1 Limulus polyphemus | reverse complement strand
TTCCTCATTGTTCTGACAAAAATGGTGCGTGTCCGTTATGAGAGCCGAATTATGATCAATGCTGCGTGGCGGAGGTATGCGCCCCCCCTCTCCTAGTTGTTAGAGCAATGAGGTAGTTTCATTGAATAACAGGAGATCTGACAAGTGAGATCCGAAAAAAAAAAGATCTAACACAATACGATTTGTTTGCTTGTTGTTAAGTGCAAAGCTACACAATGGGCTATCTGTGTTGTGTCCACTGTGGATATTGGAACCCGATTTTTAGCATTACAATATAAAATACAAAAGAAAAGTCTTTATCATAACACGAACACAAATGCGTTGTGTGTTACTTACTTGGACGTTGGGCTGTAATTTTTACTGGTTCAAAGGTTACTAACTTCCTCCTGACTTGAACAAAAGAAATAGGAATTTTAGAGTGGACGGGAACCCCTTTTCATTCCCCAATGACGGGATAGACAGTAGTG
>NW_013707434.1:0-467 GCF_000517525.1 Limulus polyphemus | reverse complement strand
GTTGCTTTAGTAGTACTTAAAGAAAGAACTGATATGTCGCTTTAGTAGTACTTGAAGAAAGAACTGATACTGTCACTTTAGTAACACTTAAAGAAAGAACTGATACTGTTGCTTTAGTAGTACTTGAAGAAAGAACTAATATTGTTGCTTTAGTAGTACTTGAAGAAAGAACTGATACTGTCACTTTAGTAACACTTAAAGAAAGAACTGATACTGTTGCTTTAGTAGTACTTGAAGAAAGAACTGATATTGTTGCTTTAGCAGTACTTGAAGCAAGAACTGATATTGTGGCTTTAGTAGTACTTGAAGAAAGAACTGATACTGTCACTTTAGTAACACTTAAAGAAAGAACTGATATTGTCGCTTTAGTAGTACTTGAAGAAAGAACTGATACTGTCACTTTAGTAACACTTAAAGAAAGAACTGATATTGTTGCTTTAGTAGTACTTGAAGAAAGAACTGATATT
>NW_013707433.1:0-467 GCF_000517525.1 Limulus polyphemus | reverse complement strand
CCGCTACGTGTATGTTAACATCCATCCATCCACAGTTGGCTTCCTCAATTACTGTAATTTTTGTATGATAACTGGAACTGCCCAATGGTGCACAAGAAGGGCTATTGTTTAGGATTGTTTGTTGCCCGAGAAATAGGGCAATTACTACTTTTTTGATAGACTTTTGGTTTTGAATTTAAATACATGAGCATTTAATCAGTTAAATGGGTCAATTATTACCTCCCACAAAGCAGAGTATACAATTAGGTCTGATGAGGTCATTATCTAACCTTATCCTTTATTCAATATTGGCTTTCATAAAGGTACTTCAGCTAGTATGTGTGTGGAAACGTTGGCGTAGGAAATGCGACAATAACGACCAAAGACAAAGTATCGCTATAAGCTGTAGGTAAAGGTATCGTTATTAATTAAACTTTCTTCTTAGGAACAGATATGAAGAAAACATTTATTTTTAGGAACAAGTATAT
>NW_013707432.1:0-467 GCF_000517525.1 Limulus polyphemus | reverse complement strand
TATTTGTTGTATTTTAAGTTTTGGGTGCATTAGATGAGTGAGAGTCGATGCATTAGTGTGTCAGGGTGCTGCTGATTGGCTGACTTACATAAATACAAAACACAGGGTGCTGCTGATTGGCTGACTTAAATAAATACAAAACACAAAGGGTGCTGCTGATTGGCTGACTTACATAAATACAAAACACAACTACTTACCAAATTGCTTAGTTGAACTTTACAGTAAAATTTGTGAAAATCGGAAGTTTATTACGTATTTTCAATCTACAGCTTTATCAAACGGACAACTGTGTTCTGAAACTATGATAGTTTCTGTTTTAGAGGCTGAGCAAAAATGTAAAAATACATCTTGTATTTTAGAACTTAAAAATAAAAATTGAAGTAAGATTAACTATTTTAGATTTTATTAATGATAAAATATTATCTACTGAAGACCCAGGAAGAAAATAATAAGAGAATGAGCATGTC
>NW_013707431.1:0-467 GCF_000517525.1 Limulus polyphemus | reverse complement strand
ACATATGATGATTCATAGTGTACCAGATGATAAATTTTGTCGATAAGTATAACATATGATGAATCATAAAGTACCAGATGACTAATCTCGTCGATAAGTATAACATATGGTGAATTTTGTGAATCATACGGTACGAGATGATGAAGCTTGTCGATAAATATAACATATGGTGATTTTTGTGAATCACAGTGTACCAGATGTTGAATCTTGTCGATAAGTATATCAAACAGTGATTCTTGTTGATCGGAGTTCCAGATGTTGAATCTCGTCGATAAATATATCAAATGGTAATTTTTGTGAATCATAGAGTACCAGATGATGAATCTTGTCCATAAGTATAACATATGGTGATTTTTTGCGTACCAGAGGATTAATCTTGTCGATAAGTTTAGCATATGGTGATTTTTGTGAATCATAGTGTGCCAGATGATGAATCATTTCGATTATGATAACACATGTTGAATCAT
>NW_013707430.1:0-467 GCF_000517525.1 Limulus polyphemus | reverse complement strand
TTACCATATATATATATATATCGATGTAAATATTTAATAAGAAGTTTTATTTACCATATGTATATGTATATCGTTGTGATCGTTTAACCAGAAGTTTTATTAACCATATATGTATATATCGATGTGAATGTTTAATCAGAAGTTTTTATTTACCATATATAAATATATATATATATATCAATGTGAATGTTTAATCAGAAATCTTTATTTACCATATATATGTAAATATGTCCATGTAAGTGTTTAATCAAAAATTTTTATTTACCATATATATATTTAACGTTGTAAATGTTTAATCAGAAGTTTTTATTTACCATATATGTATATAACGTTGAAAGTGTTTCATCAGAAGTTTCTATTTACCATGTATATATATATCCTGTGAATGTTTAATCAGAAGTCTACATTTACCATGTATATGTATATCGTTGAGAATATTTAATAAGAAGTTTTTATTTATCATGTAT
>NW_013707429.1:0-467 GCF_000517525.1 Limulus polyphemus | reverse complement strand
TTTGTTACAATACAGTTTATGTTAAGGTAGAGTAAATAATTAAGTTTACCAAAAAATATTCCAGTATTCATAATAGAATGTTCTAGAGGCTATGCAAGTCAAGGCTAAAAGGTTTATTCTTAACATGAGAAATACCTTGTCAGAGCTTGAACAGGGGTGAAGCCCAACTCTCAAAACATCAAGTACTTAAAATTAGGGAGACTTCACATTTCTGTATCAAATAGTCATAATGTGAAAATGTGTATTTAATGTCTAGAAAATGTTTTGTATTTTTTTTCAATTTAATTATTTTTTATTAACTTGTATCGTAAATGCTGGTTATGATTTCTAGTCTTAGTAGGATTTTTCTGAAGGTTTAACCAATTTGCTTGATACATTCTACATGACTGAAGAAGTTTGATTTGACTGCATTCTTAAAATGCAATTACATCTAATTAACGAGTAAAGAATTTAAAATGATTCAAATT
>NW_013707428.1:0-467 GCF_000517525.1 Limulus polyphemus | reverse complement strand
CACGTTAGAATGTACACCAGTTTGATTGGTTAAAGTTACAGACACGTTAGAATGTACACCAGTTTGATTGGTTAAAGTTATAGAGACGTTAGAATGTACACCACTTTGATTGGTTAAAGTTACAGAGACGCCTGATTAAAGTCAGGTCATACACATTATCGTGATTACAGTTAAGCTGGATAATGTTCCATTTCACACTAGCAGTTCAAAATATACTATGTCATTGCACAATATCCAGCAATGAATACAAACATCTTGTTAGATAAGAGCAATACATATAGGTGTTATAGAGCAATACATATAGGTGTTACAGAGCAATACATATAGGTGTTACAAAGCAATAAATATAGGTGTTATAGAGCAATACATATAGGTGTTACAGAGCAATACATATAGGTGTTACAAAGCAATAAATATAGGTGTTATAGAGCAATACATATAGGTGTTACAGAGTAATAAATATAGGT
>NW_013707427.1:0-467 GCF_000517525.1 Limulus polyphemus | reverse complement strand
AATCATGCCAGTAGATTTTATAACCACATAGTCAGTACGATGTTCAATAATTACTAATCATGCCAGTAGATTTTATAACCACATAGTCAGTAAAATGTTCAATAATTACTAATCATGCCTGTAGATTTTATAACCACATAGTCAGTAAGATGTTCAATAATTACTAATCATGCCGGTAGATTTTATTCCACTTTCAAGATGGTATTTTGTACTTGGATGGTTACCTTTCCACCATCTGCCAGTTGTATGGAGCTACTTATATGTATCCTCTAATTATCCTTCCCATTTATCAAAGAAATTATTTGGGACACCTGTTCCTATCATACATATCAGACACCAGTTATCCTTCCAATTCACCAAAGAAATTGTTACACCTGTTCTTATCATACACACCAGACACCAGTTATACTTCCAATTCACCAAAGAAATTGTTACACCTGTTCCTATCATACATATCAGATACCAGT
>NW_013707426.1:0-467 GCF_000517525.1 Limulus polyphemus | reverse complement strand
ACAACATATCCCAAAACATACACAAACATTATATATATATATAATGTGTATACACACGTGTAGTTTATGTGGTACAGAATTTTCTCAAAGATATCCACAACATATCCAAAACATACACAAACATTATATATATATATATATATATAATTCTTTTCAATGGGACGAATTTTTGGTGGGTTTTAATTGTTAGATCAGAAGTAATCTGTGATGGAAAAAAAGTAATTAACTTTGTTTGGCGCAAGGATACAAAATGGAATGTTTGCACTCTGTTCACCCCGAATTTCAGCGCAAACGTACTGCTGACCCATCATAGAGCAATTAACCTCAGATTAAACTTTCCGTTAACTGCTGAATTGGTAGATATTTTGAGATTTATTTTCTTAATTTTCAGATTATTCATCTAAGGAAAAGATTAATAAATCTATATAAATATAATAGTACTGTCTGTTGTCTATATAAATATAATT
>NW_013707425.1:0-467 GCF_000517525.1 Limulus polyphemus | reverse complement strand
TTAGTGTATATATATATATATATATAGTCGGTGAAACTTGAAATTCAAAACGTAGATCAATATAAATTCTTTATCTCTCTGACATATCTCTAGTGAAGTTATTAAACATATATTTCTAAATAAATATTCACGCATATATTCTGTATGTGTATATAATATATATATCTCACGCGAGTGAGAGAGACAGCTGGTATAATAGATAAATGGTTATGGCCTCATATAGAACCTGATGAACAAAACACAACAAAAACAAGTTATTCGGAAAACAACTCAGCTCGTGAGCTAGAAATCATGTAAATGTGTTTTATCAATTTTCAGCTTCCTTCAGCTTGATTTTTAGTAAGAAACCGTAATTTATGCACCTGTATCATTTACGTGTTTCGAGTTTCAGCGCTTGTGGCGCCATCGATGTACGTCAAACAGCCATTTCTGAAAAGAAGCTTGGACTAATTGGTTACCATAGCAAT
>NW_013707424.1:0-467 GCF_000517525.1 Limulus polyphemus | reverse complement strand
TATATATTTTCTAGTAAGTGCAAATTGTATCTAGATATAAATGTAATATACACATATATACACACTGGCAGTACAGAAAAGAACAGAGCTTACGTTTTTAAGTTGATGATGGCATATGGAATTCCTGTTGGAGTGTTGAAAGCAGGAAGAAGCTTTTGAGCAATTTGATCTGCTTTTTCCTTAAACATCTGAAAATCAAGGAGATAATTTTTAGAAAGTACATGAAACGTTCTACTGCTTTACTCCATGTGAAAGTAAAAAAAAATACTCCCCTTATGTTTCTGTGTTGTTGGAGCTAGATCTATCTTAATTATACACAGTTACTTGTTGTTACTAGGACTAAACCTATCTTAACTATACGCAATAATCTGTTGTTTCTAGACCTAGATCTATATTAATTTTAATCTTCTGTTACTAGAAATAGATCTTTATTAATTATTGTTGCGTCATCGAGATCATGTGATTCT
>NW_013707423.1:0-467 GCF_000517525.1 Limulus polyphemus | reverse complement strand
TACAGCGAGATATAACGCTCACACCTATACTTACAGCGAGGTTACTGGTCTGGAGGTAACATTCACACCTGTACTTACAGTGCGGTTATTAGCGAGATATAACATTCACACCTGTATTTACAGCGAGGTTACTGGTGAGATATAACATTCACACCTGTACTTACAGCGAGATATAACACTCACACCTATACTTACAGCGAGGTTACTGGTCTGGAGGTAACATTCACACCTGTACTTACAGTGCGGTTATTAGCGAAATATAACATTCACATCTGTATTTACAGAGAGGTTACTGGTGAGATATAACATTCACACCTGTACTTACAGTGAGGTTACTGGCGAGATATAACATTCACACCTGTACTTATAGCAAAGTTACTGGCTAGATATAACATTCACAGCTGTATTTACAGCGAGGTTACTGGTGAGATATAACATTCACACCTGTACTTACAGTGAGGTTACTG
>NW_013707422.1:0-467 GCF_000517525.1 Limulus polyphemus | reverse complement strand
GTAACCCCCTTGTCATCTACCAGTATTATATGAACAGTGTTCTATTTTGAACTTAATCTACATAATCGAGTATGTTCTTTATTCTTTTTGAGTGAATCGTTTTAATTTATTATCATAAGTTTTAAGACTAAATCGATGGACGATTTTTTTTTGAATTAATGGTGGTCTATTTTCAATAAAACGGTATTAAAACATTATTATATGTGCTACGAACGTTAAAATTGAAACAGCAGTTCTGAGTCAAGGTTGATTTTAAAAGTACATGAAGTGTGTGAGATTATAAAAAAGAAAAATGATAACCCTGATTTGTACTTGAGTCTTCACCCTATCTTATATTAGTAGAATAGTTTAGCTGTCATATATATTTAGAAGCCAACCAACTATAAGAAATCCAGAAAATTTTCTTAAAAGCACATACAACTACGAAATACACAAATTAATAATTGAGGTGTTGAAGTTTTCTTAAG
>NW_013707421.1:0-467 GCF_000517525.1 Limulus polyphemus | reverse complement strand
TCACATTTACACCTTAACGGATGTTGTCAAGCAATAATCACATTCACACCTTAACGGATGTTGTTAAGCAATAATCACATTTACACCTTAACGAATGTTGTCAAGCAATAATCACATTCACACCTTAACGGATGTTGTCAAGCAATAATCACATTCACACCTTAACGGATGTTGTCAAGCAATAATCACATTCACACCTTAACGGATGTTGTCAAGCAATAATCACATTCACACCTTAACGGATGTTGTCAAGCAATAATCACATTCACACCTTAACGGATGTTGTCAAGCAATAATCACATTCACACTTTAACGGGTGTTGTCAAGCAATAATCACATTCACACCTTAACGGATGTTGTCAAGCAGTAATCACATTCACACCTTAACGGATGTTGTCAAGCAGTAATCACATTCACACCTTAACGGATGTTGTCAAGCAATAATCACATTCACACCTTAACAGATG
>NW_013707420.1:0-467 GCF_000517525.1 Limulus polyphemus | reverse complement strand
CAAATAAAAGGTTAAGAACACAGCACAAATCAAGTAAAAGGTTAAGAACACAGCACAAATCAAGTAAAAGGTTAAGAACACAGTATAAATCAAGTAAAGGTTAAAAACAAACTGCATAAATTAAGTAAAAGGTTAAGAACAAACAGCATAAATATAGTAAAAGGTTAAGAACAAACAGCATAAATATAGTAAAAGGTTAAGAACAGATTGTATATCAAGTAAAAGGTTAAGAACACAGTATAAATCAAATAAAAGGTTAGGAACAAATTGCATAAATTAAGTAAAAGGTTAAGAACAAACAGCATAAATATAGTAAAAGGTTAAAAACAAACAGCATAAATCAAGCAAAAGGTTAAGAACAAACAGCATAAATCAAGTAAAAGGTCAAGAACAAACAGCATAAATCAAGTAAAAGGTCAAGAACAAACAGCATAAATCAAGTAAAAGGTTAAGAACAAACAGCACAC
>NW_013707419.1:0-467 GCF_000517525.1 Limulus polyphemus | reverse complement strand
AAATTGTTTTAAAAAATGAACCTTTAGAAAGTGGAACTTCCTTCTCGAAAGGTAAATTGTTTTAAAGAAGGAACTTTTAGAAAGTGGACCTTCCTTCCCCAAAGATAAATTGTTTTAAAAAAGGAGGTTTTACAAAGTGGACCTTCCTTCTCGAAAGGTAAATTGTTTTAAAAAGAAACCTTTAGAAAGTGGACCTTCCTTCTCGAAATGTAAATTGTTTAAAGAAGGAACTTTAGGAAATGGACCTTCCTTCCCGAAAGATAAATTGTTTTAAAGAAGGAGGTTTTAGAAAGTGGAACTTCCTTCCCAAAGGTAAATTGTTTTAAAGAAGCAGGTTTTAGAAAGTGGACCTTCCTTCCCCAAAGGCAAATTGTTTTAAAAAAGGAACCTTTAGAAAGTGGACCTTCCTTCCCCAAAGGTAATTGTTTTAAAAGAAGGAATGTTTAGAAAGTGGGCCTTCTTTCCCG
>NW_013707418.1:0-467 GCF_000517525.1 Limulus polyphemus | reverse complement strand
GACATGGCGTTATGTGTGCCATAGATATTGTTAGAGGAGCAGTAATTAGTAATGGTGGTCAGAATGATCTTTGTGTGTTACGACATACCGTTATGTGTGCCATAGATATAGGTAGGGGAGCAGTAATTAGTAATGGTGGTCACAATGATCTTTGTGTGTTACGACATGGCGTTATGTGTGCCATAGATATTGTTAGAGGAGCAGTAATTAGTAATGGTGGTCAGAATGATCTTTGTGTGTTACGACATACCGTTATGTGTGCCATAGATATAGGTAGGGGGTGCGGTAATCCCACTAAATTATATATATGTGTGTTTGTGTGTGTGTAAAACACATTCAAAAGGTGTAAACGAGCCTCAGATACCATTAAAATGCCCTATTTGCAGAAAGAAATACAAACATATCCAAGGGGGGGGGCATGCCTCTGATCCCTCAGTATGGCTTTCCCTCTAATTTAATTTTCCTCC
>NW_013707417.1:0-467 GCF_000517525.1 Limulus polyphemus | reverse complement strand
TTTACGTTATTCAACATGGTTATAACGTTAATAGAGTTTTACAGCAGTAAAAGTCTTGTTGACTGACCCGGTATAAAACTTCAGCTTTATTATCAGAACTTGTGAAACTGAAATAGTTCAAGTCTAAAGCAATAAATATTCTGTGATGATACAACTGCTTTTAATAATCTAGTAATAAGTAAGCTGGTAATTTTTCTTGATTGGCTTTCAACTCAGTCGAAAATTATTTGCTTTATTACTTTAAGGTTAGGCAAATTTATTATCATAAATAGATACATAATGATTTTGATAATATGAATCGGAAATGCTTAATTAGTTTGACCTAGTTACATAATATATATAAAATGGCAAAGCTCATTAACTTCTCAAGACATATACATGCTACATTATGCAGGTATTCTTGGGTCATCAGTTAGTGCTTTTCACTATACCACGTCGGTATTCTTTAGTTTCATTTAGTGCTTTTC
>NW_013707416.1:0-467 GCF_000517525.1 Limulus polyphemus | reverse complement strand
AGTTTATTATTCTAAACGTTTCTAGTTGGTATAGCTTACTTCCTTATTAATCTGGACGTTTCTATTTGGTAAAAATCACTTCTTTATTATTCTAAACGTTTCTAGTTGGTATAATTTACTTCTTTATTATTCTAAACGTTTCTAGTTGGTATAATTTACTTCTTTATTATTCTAAACGTTTCTAGTTGGTATAACTTACTTCTTTATTATTCTAAACGTTTCTAGTTGGTATAACTTACTTCTTTATTAATCTGGACGTTTCTATTTGGTAAAAATCAGTTCTTTATTATTCTAAACGTTTCTAGTTGGTATAATTTACTTCTTTATTATTCTAAAAGTTTCTAGTTGGTATAACTTACTTCTTTATTATTCTAAACGTTTCTAGTTGATATAATTTACTTCTTTATTATTCTTAACGTTTCTAGTTGATATAACTTACTTCTTTATCATTCTAAACGTTTCTAGTT
>NW_013707415.1:0-467 GCF_000517525.1 Limulus polyphemus | reverse complement strand
ATGGTTAATGAAAGGTTATCTTAGGACTAGAAAAGTTGCTTCCCTTATATGTAATTGTAAAGAACGCAAAAGCTCCCATAAAAACTGCAAAACACAAAATATGAAACTGCAAATGTGCATGTGTCTTCCCATGGGCCCAATGAACCTCCATACCAAATTTGGTGAATATCCTCTGCATGGGGCAAAGTAGTGGTAAGAAACACAAAAACGTCCATAACAATCTAAAAAGGCAAAATCCAAAACTGATAATTTGTATGTACCCCCGCATGAACCTGATGAACCTAATTTTGGTGAAGATCCATCCACACCCTGCGAAGTAGTAACATTGGCATACAACATACGGTAGTGTTATATTTATATGGACTGTCTTTCTAGCTTTACGTTTCGATTCCACAATAATAATATGACTTGCAGTGTTTTAACTTATATTATTACTAGCTGGAATACCTGTCATTTCGAGGGAAGTT
>NW_013707414.1:0-467 GCF_000517525.1 Limulus polyphemus | reverse complement strand
TCATATTTCAATACAGAGATGATGTCAATTTTGCAAGTCTTACTTCGAAGGCCTTTCATCAAAATTCCGAATAGTTTTTGATAATCTGTTATCCAAACTTAGGATAGTTTCAATTTTACTGTTTTTCTTTCTTTTTTAATATTGTAAGCAAAAAATGTTTTTCAAAGTAAGGTTATTCAAACAAAATCCCAACATCTAAAAGGCCATCACGTCTTCTTAAAAAATAAACTCCACCTTTTGAATTGTTTTTACTCTGTGTTAGCGAAAGTTCAATTTTTTTTTTATCTTTTCACGGGACATAATATTTTTCGTTAATGGTATAATGTCTCAATTTATAGTTATAAAACGAAATAAGCCCTATCCGATAGTTTTGTTATAATTCTGCGTAAAAAAGAACTTTTTCCATTTTCCAAAAAAAATTCATATTTTAACCGAAAAGAAAAGGCTATAGCCCATGATTTTGCCGG
>NW_013707413.1:0-467 GCF_000517525.1 Limulus polyphemus | reverse complement strand
ACTATATTTTGTTGACATATTTATGTCCTATTAGCCCGTTTTCTACAAGATTTTTTTGACTTTGAAAACGGGTTTTTAGTTTTTCTTCTACTAGATTTTGACGACGTTCATAACTGTATTTTTAGGCCTTCCTAGGCTAGATTTTTTGGTCTTTGATAACGGTATTTTTAGCCCTTTTCCACTTGATTTTCTTGACTTTGAAAACGGGTTTTAGGTTTTCTTCCACAACATTTTGTTGACTTTGAAAACGGATTTTTAGTTTTTCCTCTATTAGATTTTGTCGACGTTCATAACTGTCTTTTTAGGCCTTCATAGAGTAGATGTTTTCGACTTTGATAACGGTCTTTTTATTCTTTCTGATACTATATTTCAATAACTTTTATTATGGTCTTTTTAATCCTTTGTAAACCAGATTTAGTCGATATTGATAACGGTATTTTTTAGTCCTTCCTCTGTAAGATTTTGTT
>NW_013707412.1:0-467 GCF_000517525.1 Limulus polyphemus | reverse complement strand
GTGGTCTCATACAAACACAGTGCGACAAAAGGGATTAAAACCTTGTCAGAAATCCTGAAACGTGGGGTTATTTGAAAAAGGTTTGTCACTTTTGTCCATTTTCTCTGTATAAAGCAGCTTTGTCAGTTACATTTTCTTTTTCTGGATTTGTCCTTGCTTCTGAAATACCTTTGGGTTATCCATCCTTGATATCCTTTCCAGACTCCTAATTGGGATATCTCAGTGGTTCTCCATGCCTTATACCATCCACCCTTTGAACCTTTGGCATCATGTTTCCTGTATCACCTTTCACTTAAGACTTATATTCTTCTCTTGTTGGCCAGCAGACATTTTGGATGTGTTTGCAATTCATGTTCACAGGACTCTTTAACCATTCCATATATGTTTTGTTGTATCCTAATAGGTTCTTTCTTCCCAAAACTTCAGTGGCTAGAGAAGAGGATAAGGCTTTCTTTCCCATCCATCTT
>NW_013707411.1:0-467 GCF_000517525.1 Limulus polyphemus | reverse complement strand
ACTAACCAGAAATCTAATATATCAAGACAGTTACCATACATACAGAATCTAACATATCAAGACAGTTACCACACTAACAGAATATAACATGTCAAGACAGTCACCATACTAACAGAATCTAGCATGTCAAGATAGTTACCATTCTAATACAATTTAACATATCAAGATAGTTACCACACTAACACAATTTAACATATCAAGATAGTTACCACACTAACACAATTTAACATATCAAGATAGTTACCACACTAACACAATTTAACATATCAAGATAGTTACCACTCAAATACAATTTAACATATCAAGATAGTTACCATTCTACTACAATTTAACATATCGAGATAGTTACCATTCTAATACAATTTAACATATCAAAATAGTTAACATGCTAAGACAATCTCACATATCAAGGTATTTCTAATAGGTACTTACCTCATCTAACCCAAAGCTATCTCAACCTTGATTTG
>NW_013707410.1:0-467 GCF_000517525.1 Limulus polyphemus | reverse complement strand
CGTAACACCGGGAACTTACATCATCATCATCAGTCACGCACCATTAGCCAAAACAAAGAAAACAGTTTCAAACATCACTATTTGAGATGCGGCCAACATGCCAGAAAGATCATCAAGATTAGGACTAAAACTGACAAATTATCCAGAAAATAAACCAGATGTAAAGAATAAACGTATCTGTGACCAAGCCTACAAATATCGGTGACACTCTCCAAAAGCAGAATTGGCATTTCCTTTTCGTCCCAAGCTTATAACTAATTGTAGAAACCTGTGATAAAAATCTAAAACATTATATGAGTAAAGACACATTCGCATACACTATATTATAGGTTAGTTTCGTTTATCATATCTACACATTACAGATCCTTCCCCCATTATTTTAGATCGCTTAAACCATTCTTAAAAAAGATGCCTTGAGAGTTACAAATATAATGTGTAAGGTATATATTTTTGCCAAACATAAAATA
>NW_013707409.1:0-467 GCF_000517525.1 Limulus polyphemus | reverse complement strand
AATTAAATAAAAATATTCATTGTTATAGTATCATTAGTATAAAAGATAGGGTGAAATTGCATTGATAGTTGACAGCAGAAAAAAAAACAGGTAAGCACTATATTTCTTGTTTATCATTTATATTCTTTTTATTTATTATTATTATAAAAGTAATTAAAATGTACAAATAGAAACTTTTTAGGTAAGACTAGGTAAATTCAAAAATAACAATAAAAAACTTTCATAAGGTACACTTGCAAGCAACTTCGTATAGCTTATACGTTACATAATCTGCAACTTGTGTGGCAGGAATATTAGTTAGACACAGTTGAAAGGGAAATAAAACAATAAAATTTAAGTAGAAACAAATGTATACTGCTACAAGTTTAAAGCTATTTAGGATAAACAAATATCATTTCATGTTATAATTTGAAGTCATTCTTGAATGAAAAAAGGGTAATTT
The DNA here is from genome assembly GCF_000517525.1 of Limulus polyphemus. Taxonomy (NCBI): domain Eukaryota; kingdom Metazoa; phylum Arthropoda; class Merostomata; order Xiphosura; family Limulidae; genus Limulus; species Limulus polyphemus. Next base: position 25 of record NW_013707409.1, on the reverse strand, counting down.
AGATATTTTTTGTTACAAGGTCAGT
>NW_013707408.1:0-467 GCF_000517525.1 Limulus polyphemus | reverse complement strand
CTACTCTATCTAATTACTACTGTTGTTGGATTCACTACGGCCTACTCTATCTAATTACTACTGTTGTTGGATTCACTACGGCCTACTCTGTGTAATTACTACTGTTGTTGGATTCACTACGGCCTACTCTGTGTAATTACTACTGTTGTTGGATTCACTACGGCCTACTCTGTGTAATTACTACTGTTGTTGGATTCACTACGGCCTACTCTGTGTAATTACTACTGTTGTTGGATTCACTACGGCCTACTCTGTGTAATTACTACTGTTGTTGGATTCACTACGGCCTACTCTGTGTAATTACTACTGTTGTTGGATTCACTACGGCCTACTCTATCTACTTACTACTGTTGTTGGATTAACTACGGCCTACTCTATCTAATTACTACTGTTGTTGGATTAACTATGGTCGACTCTATCTAATTACTACTGTTGTTGGATTCACTACTGCCTACTCTATCTACTTA
>NW_013707407.1:0-467 GCF_000517525.1 Limulus polyphemus | reverse complement strand
CCTGACAGTATGTGTTATAATGCTAACTAAAGCCTCATAGGAAATGTTATCATGTTAACTAAAGCCTGACAGTATGTGTTATAATGCTAACTAAAGCCTGACAGTATGTGTTATAATGCTAACTAAAGCCTGATAGTATGTGTTATCATGTTAACTAAAGTCTCATAGGAAATGTTATCATGTTAAGTAACATTTGAAAGGAAATATTATCATGTTAATCAAATTTAGATGGGAAATGTTATCATATTAAATCAATTTAGATAGGTAATGTTATCATGTTAACTAAATCCTGATAGGAAATGTATACATGCCAACTAGATGCTGATAGGAAATGTATACATGCCAACTAGATGCTGATAGATAATGTATACATGCCAACTAGATGCTGATAGGAAATATATACATGCCAACTAGATGCTGATAGGAAATGTATACATGCCAACTAGATGCTGATAGATAATGTATAT
>NW_013707406.1:0-467 GCF_000517525.1 Limulus polyphemus | reverse complement strand
CGACCTGAACAATTTATTCAGACATTTTAAGTACAAAACGTTGTTAGTTTAATATTTGTCAATGCCAATTAAATATAATTAGCAAAACAAGTAATTAACCTACCTTATATGAAATGTTTCGAATACATTTGTTTAAAACAATCAAGCAGTGGTAGACAAAAATAAATAAAATAACCAATTAACTAAGTAGTTTTATACAACAGTTTAAAGCTAGTTAACGTACAAGATATTATTGGTTTCGTATAAATCTTGTTAGAAAAATACCTATACAAGGTATATACATTCTATGAAACCTGAAACAATTAAACGTGAAGCAGACTGGTACGGTTTTTGATCACCAGGAAATCGCTTAGTGGTCAAACTGGGACAAGTTAGGCCCAGAAACATTTTATGTATTCCTTGCCTTATGTTAAGTTCTTCCTCTGTTTGTTAATTTGCATTGTTTTATCCTTCATGCGTTTCGTTTT
>NW_013707405.1:0-467 GCF_000517525.1 Limulus polyphemus | reverse complement strand
CAATGTCCGGCTACAGCGACGGGCCACTGTAGCGGGCATCGATCTGTGTACAATTGATCTGCATGAATATAGGTGTATGTACGTACAAGGGTGATGAGCGATATGGGGAGACAAACAGATATAAAAACTGACAGACTACAAGATTGTTGTGTATCTGGAGGCTGTTGAAAATCGTATCCCTTAAGGGTATTTCACCAGGTCCACATAGTTCTGACTGTTCTTCAAGATAATTTGAGGATCTTTCTACTATCTCCGGGGGATGTGATGTAAAACCTGGTTTGCTTCGCTAACTTGATACTGCTATAAAATGGCGATGCGATTAGTGGACCACACGAAGTGCGTGAAATAGGAACAGGTAACCTTCTACAACGCACTTCGTGCTTTGCCAGGTTTCTAATTACAACCAGGGTATTCTGGCAAAACTCGGCGATGCGATTAGTGGACCACACGAAGTGCGCTCGCGATAT
>NW_013707404.1:0-467 GCF_000517525.1 Limulus polyphemus | reverse complement strand
CTCATTGCTACTTTAGTATCCAGATATGTTTGTTTATAGTTCACAGTCTCATTGCTACTTTAGTATCCAGGTATGTTCGTTTATAGCATTCACAGTGTCATTGCTGCCTTAGTATCCAGATATGTTCGTTTATAGCATTCACAGTGTCATTGCTGGTAAGGTAGCAATGAGACTATAAATGCTATAAACGAACATATCTGGATACTAGGTAGCAATGAGACTGTGAATGCTATCAACCAATATATCTGGATACTAAGGTAGCAATGAGACTGTGAATGCTATGAACGAACATATCTGCTACCTTAGTAACCAGATATGTTCGTTTATAGCATTCACAGTCTCATTGCTACTTTAGTATCCAGATATGTTCGTTTATAGCATTCACAGTCTCATTGCTACCGTAGTATCCAGATATGTTCGTTTATAGCATTCACAGTCTCATTGCTACCTTAGTATTCAGATATGTT
>NW_013707403.1:0-467 GCF_000517525.1 Limulus polyphemus | reverse complement strand
TCACAATTCTCTAGAATATCTTAGCATAGATAAGTTCTGTGGTTACTCAAACAATTCTCAAGAATATCTTAGCATCGATAAGTTCGGTGGTTACTCAAACAATTCTCAAGAATTCTAAGGAATGCACTTTTACATTTTTTAGCCTGTAGTCAGGGTAGTTGTGAGTAGACGCACTTACGATTAATTACTAACGAGTACAATATAATGAAACGAGTTAACAGCACACATTTCAAAATGCACCATGAGATGGCGCCACGTAACATACGTTGATATCTTGTCTCAATAACTTGCGAGGTGGGTTTAATTTCTTCCTTCAAAAGACAACGTATTACTTAACCAGTATTGGACTATTAACGTTTTAAAATATTTATATTCTTACAAATAATTATCCTAAACTTAAAACCCATTTCTTTTGTTGATAATTACAAGTAAATTACTGTCGACAATTTACATGTTTCAGTGAAACG
>NW_013707402.1:0-467 GCF_000517525.1 Limulus polyphemus | reverse complement strand
AAGTTACAACTACATCTTGGTTAAAAATATCCAGTTATAATTAAACCTTTTTTTAACCAAGGTGTAGTTGTAACTTGATATCTGTAAACAGCATTTACTTATAACTTGATATATTTAACCAAAGTATAGTTATAACTTGATATTTTTAACCAGTATGTAGTTATAACTTGATATTTTTAACCAAGATGTAGTTGTAACTGCATATCTTTAACCAACCAAGGTTTAATTATAACTTGATATCATATCTTTAATGAGGAGATGACGGATATCTTCCAGGAAGTACCTTTCATGTGACGATTTCCTCTCGCTAACAGTGTATATATGTGTGTATATAAACATACAGTGTTCATAAATCATGATATCTTGGCCACTTAGCACGTAATAATTATAAGTTCGAAGAAATGCGATTCAGCGCAGCATATTCTATACATTAAAACGGACGACTCTGCCCTTAAAAATGTAAATAA
>NW_013707401.1:0-467 GCF_000517525.1 Limulus polyphemus | reverse complement strand
GTTTCTCCTAGGTTTCCTGTTAAATTAAGATCTTTCTAGAATGATGATATTTAACTCAGTTTGTTTCTCCCTGGTTTCCTGTTAAATTAAGATCTTTCTAGAATGATAATATTTAACCCAATTTGTTTTTCATAGGTTTCCTGTTAAATTAAGTTATTTCTAGAATGATGACATTTAACCCAATTTGTTTCTTCTAGGCTTCCTGGTAAAGTAAGATCTCATTGTTTTAATGAACATTTAACGCAGTTCGTTTCTTTTAGTTTTTTTTTTGTTATAATGATAGTTAACCCAGTTCGTTTCTTTTAGGTTTTCCGGTAAGATAAGTTATTATTGGTATAATGACATTTAACCCAGCTTGTTTCTTGTAGGTTTCATGGTAAGATAAATTCTTATTGGTATAATGATATTTAACCCAGTTCGTTTCTTCTAGGTTTCTTAATAAGATAATTTCTTATTGATATGATGAC
>NW_013707400.1:0-467 GCF_000517525.1 Limulus polyphemus | reverse complement strand
TATATATATATCGTTGTAAATATTTAATCAGAAGTTTTTATATACCATATATGTATATATCGTGGTGAATGTTTAATCAGAGGTTTTATTTACCATATATATATATTTATATATCGTTGTAACTGTTTAATCAGGAGTTTTTTTACCTTTTATTTACCATATATATATATATATATATATATATTTTTTTTATTAAACACTTACAATGATATATTTGTATATATGTAAAAATAAAACTTCTGTTTAAACATTCACATCGATACATATTTATATGGTAAATAAAAACTTCTAAGCAAACATTTGTAACGATATATATGGTAATTAAAACTTTTGGTTAAACATTTAGAACGATATATATATATATATAGATGGTAAATAAAAACCTCTTATTAAAAATTCACAACGATATATATGTATATATGGTAAATAAAAGATTCTGATTAAACATTCTCAAGGATACATATATA
>NW_013707399.1:0-467 GCF_000517525.1 Limulus polyphemus | reverse complement strand
GATAACGAGCTGTACTGTTATTCTAGTTACAACACGATAACGAGCTGTACTGTTATTCTAGTGATAACACGACAAGGAGCTGTACTGTTATTCTAGTGACAACACGATAACGAGCTGTACTGTTATTCTAGTGACAACACGATAACGAGCTGTACTGTTATTCTAGTGACAACACGACAATGAGCTGTACTGTTATTCTACTGATAACACGACAATGAGCTGTACTGTTATTCTAGTGACAACACGATAACGAGCTGTACTGTTATTCTAGTGATAACACGACAATGAGCTGTACTGTTATTCTAGTGATAACACGACAATGAGCTGTACTGTTATTCTAGTGACAACACGACAATGAGCTGTACTGTTATTCTAGTGACAACACCACAATGAGCTGTACTGTTATTCTACTGATAACATGATAACGAGCTGTACTGTTATTCTACTGATAACATGATAACGAGCTG
>NW_013707398.1:0-467 GCF_000517525.1 Limulus polyphemus | reverse complement strand
AAATGTTTGTATAGTTTCAAGTCATATTTTGATGGAACAGTGTTTGTCTTCATTAGAAGACTCGGTAGTCAGGACAAAAAACAAGTTATTTACGTGAGTCAAATATTTCGGATTACAGTTATTTCATCATCAACATTGTCCGAGAACAGCGAATATTGAGTTATATTAGTACAAATTAAGTCTTAAAAATATCATTGTCCATGCAAAAAGGAATTACACCTCGTCAAAGAAAGTCTGTCATACATGCAATAAAGATTGTTGTCTAACATGCAATTTTATAAAACCACCGATTCTTTTACTGACAAATATGACCATAGACTTTATTTCTAAGAGGTGTAGACCAATCAATCAGTCATGAAGATATCCAGAAAAAAACAGATCGTGAACTCAATACTAAAGTACACACAGTGCACCGCATCCGCTCAAAGAATACAGAAAAGAGACGCTGTTCATCCAAATAGTCACCA
>NW_013707397.1:0-467 GCF_000517525.1 Limulus polyphemus | reverse complement strand
AAAATTACTCCCACTTCCCTTAGGTTCAAATGAATGGATACACTGCCCCAAAATTACTCCCACTTCCCTTATGTTTAAATAAATGGATACACTGCCCCAAAATTACTCCCACTTCCCTTAGGTTTAAATGAATGGATACACTGCCCCAAAATTACTCCCACTTCCCCTAGGTTTAACTGAATGGATACACTGTCCCAAAATTACTCCCACTTCCCTTAGGTTTAAATGAATGGATACACTGCCCCAAAATTACTCCCACTTCCATTAGGTTTAACTGAATGGATAAACTGCCCCAAAATTATTCCCATTTCCCTTAGGTTTAAATGAATGGAGATACTGCCCCCAAATTACTCCCACTTCCCTTATGGTTAAATTAATGGATACACTGCCCCCAAATTACTCCCACTTCCATTAGGTTTAACTGAATGGATACACTGCCCCAAAATTATTCCCATTTCCCTTAGGTT
>NW_013707396.1:0-467 GCF_000517525.1 Limulus polyphemus | reverse complement strand
CATCCACCTCCTCTTCCCAAGTTTACACCAATTGCGGATCTCCAATACAGGCCAGCAAAGCATCGAATTAAAAGCCAACCTAACTTCAGTTACATCTCTTCACCACAACAACCGCAGAAAGATTTCTCAAGCAATTTAAATTCAAAGACAGAAAAATATTTAAAATCTGCATACGATACATTTCATATCAAAACACTGCCTTCAACACATAAAATTTCAGTTTCTAAGGATAAACTTCGTCCTCCTCGAACACCAGAATCTGGTGTTTTAGCCCAAAATAAAACTGGTGGTTCTTTACAAAAGCAAACTGAGAAAACATCTTCTATTCAAGTTGAACCTGAGTTTCGTTTAAAACATTTAATTAATCAATCTACAAGCCGTGATAGTGACACAAATTCTCTACTTTGTACAGATCATGTACAAATTCCGGTATCATATCCACCAGGATGGGATGAATCAACGACTAG
>NW_013707395.1:0-468 GCF_000517525.1 Limulus polyphemus | reverse complement strand
TATTGTCCTCACTCCTCTGTGTGCGTGAACAGTATAAATCCAACAGTTTCGTCTGATTTTGGGCAAACTTGGCATAAAAGTTAAGTGTCCCCCAGGGACCAATTGATGTGTGTAGCTCAAGACTCAATCTGAGGTCAACCACTTTCGTTATAATTATAGCAACGGTCAAAACTCGAGAACAAACCGAGCTAAAAAAACTTGACTTGCCACCTAGACCCAAGTTTTGTTGAATATTTAAGACAAGTTACTGCCAAAATTAGAAATATTTCAAGGTTAACACAAATGAACTACATTCAATTTACTGACATTATTTTGAAACTGTTGCTTTGAATGAATCACTAAGCCAATGTGAAAATATGTCGTATTGGTTGTACAAAAGGTCACGTGACACGGTCAAATTGACCGACCCCATGTTGGGAGAGTTAAGTTTTGATTTAACCTTTTTTTGTACATAATTAATCAATGACA
>NW_013707394.1:0-468 GCF_000517525.1 Limulus polyphemus | reverse complement strand
AAAGTAAATAAATAAATAAATAATATATATATATATATATATATATATATATATATATATATATCCTACGATATAAATTCACTTTATTTTGAAGTATTTTTTTGCATTTATTGTCTAAGTAAAATTGATCCGAATATCAGAGGAGTTAATATATTTTTTTACATAATTGCCATTTCCTTTTGATGTCATAGGCACACGGAATTTAGTTCGGATTTTCAAACAGTGCTAGTAGTACCAGTATGTACTACTAGATTGAAAGTTAACGTGACAAGCCGTTCCGAAGTGGTTGTGTATCTCACTAAATGTGGTTAGTAGGATGTGGAAACGCTATCAGATAACCATTACAGTTAACCGAAGATTTGGATACAATAGACCATTGTTGACAACGCCGCAATACGATTGCTTTTTGATCATATCGATCCCGAAGCTAAACTCAGGCCTCATATCCAATTTTATCTAAAAATCGTT
>NW_013707393.1:0-468 GCF_000517525.1 Limulus polyphemus | reverse complement strand
CTGTTAGTCCTTTCTTCACGGTTAATTAACATTTGAAAGCAGAGTTGTCTTCTTACATCCGAGCAAACAACTCGCTAATTGTTGCAGGCCCCGATTCAGTTGGTTTGATGGACGCTTGTAACAGCAAATTACCCGGTGAAGAAACACCAGGAAGAAACCAGTTTTTTCTTTCTTGCCCTCGAAGAAGATCTTTAACTATCACCTTGAATATAAGGTCCCAAGGTTCGAGTTACAGAAAAAGAAAAAAAAACTAGGCAAAGATACATTTGTAATTTTCATACATCGAAAGAAACATTACAGCTTCACTTGGAGATACTAAAGTAGACGCTTTGATATGGCTTCAATCGTGAAGAGCTGGACAGAAATAAAACCACTAAAACATAAACACTGAAGTCACCCTAGAGTAAAGCTTGATGAGGCGTCCCCGATCTACTGTTAGTTTAACAAAAACCAAACTGAAGAGAAATG
>NW_013707392.1:0-468 GCF_000517525.1 Limulus polyphemus | reverse complement strand
AACTTTAGCTTCTAATAAGAATTATACAAAATCTACACTAAAGTCGTCACCAGTTCTAAATACTGTTGTCAGATTTAGTGTTTCTGTCACTTACCGTTCTTCTTGATCTTTTACGTCAGTTATTAAGATATCATAAGACTTGGGACGTCAAGCTTTCTTTGTTAAATTTCATCGTGAAATACTGCGTGGTTTCTGTTCTGGTCTCAGTTTAGTTATACTACCGCTTTTTATTATAACGACGACTTACGAACGAATTTCAAGCTTAATCGTTTAATACCCAGCAGTTCGAGAATTATGTTTGATATACATTCAAATAAATGGTTCTTCTAACAAAAACGTCTGAATAAGATCAGTGGATTTAAAGTGCGATGCGCTACAAGACACCCTACGAACTTTCGGATTTGGTGATGCTATAACAGTGATGGTCAATAATGGTTGGAGACGGCTTGAATGGGCAATGAAGAAAAA
>NW_013707391.1:0-468 GCF_000517525.1 Limulus polyphemus | reverse complement strand
TACCTATAGTTCACAGCAGTCGTGTTGTCATCAATTCTGTGTAGATGGTCAACACTGTTTGCCGAACTGATTCTCCACCGTGTTTCACTGCAGATGTTAAACATTGAGTATGATACTATTTTTCTCTTCATCGTCGAACATACTCTTGTTAACTGCTGTAGAACACCAATTATGATACAGCACACATCTGACCTAAATGAGCAATCTATAAAATTGTACTTAGCACATATCAATGTTTTAGGAATGTTTTGGAGTGTATTTTTTTCTAAGTATAATATTATTTGTGTTTGTGAGTGTTTTAATTGTGCAGTTTATGTACGTTAATTTGCAGAAAAGATTAGTACCTGATGGCTGTAGCTCTTTAATTTTGACACCGTATGCTTTTGTTTTGATACTGGATTTCCTAAAAGAACACTAGCATACAATAAAAACTGTGGAAGCATAGTGTTCTGCCAATGATTTCCAAAG
>NW_013707390.1:0-468 GCF_000517525.1 Limulus polyphemus | reverse complement strand
GCTTTTTTGCTACTTTTTCTTTACTACAGGTTTTATACTTCGTTTTTATGACTTTCTTTATTTCAACTCGTAAAACAGCGTCATACACTGAACAATCATAACTGACATATGAATATATCATCAAAGAGGGAAAAAGAGGTCTTCACTAGCACCTGACCCTCCTAGATCACACAAACACGACCTGAAACCCATCGAGAAGAATAAATACATTTAATCGTTGTTTCCTGAAGTAAAGTTATTGAATTGCATCATACTACTTTAAAAAGTATTCTGACGACCGACATCATGAAGACTAATATAATATAATTTATTTGTCCATCATTTTCACTTTATATTTTTGTTTGTTAATTACTTCAATACAGATGCTATTCTACTATTCGTTTCTATATTGAAATTACAAGACCCCAGAGACCAGATATGAAGTCACGTAATTTTCGGCATGCCAAGCGGTAGCAATTGCTATGTGTT
>NW_013707389.1:0-468 GCF_000517525.1 Limulus polyphemus | reverse complement strand
GGCTTCCCTGAATGCGTATGTGTACTACATTGAAGATTTTTGTAACTGCTATGTTGGCTACTCTTCACACGAATGCAAGTAGAGTAGCCAACATAGCAGTTACAAAAATCTTCAATGATACAGAAAACTGACTATGACAACCATAAAAAGAAAAATAGAAGTGGGAAAATTTCAATGCACCTGTGCAATGATGCAATGAAACTACATATAAAATTTATTAAGATCCATTACTGCTCTACAAATACACTAGCTGGAAAACGAAAGAGTAGTGAAAAAAAGCATCAGTGCAGAAAGTAGTGGTACCAAGATCCATTTACAGGGGCCCACCAAATTTTCTATTTTTCGTTGGGTTATTTTTAATGGTCGATTTTTTATTACTACTATGTTGGCTTCCATGCTTGGAAACGTGTATTGTAGTGAAGCTTTATGTTACTAGTTTCTGCTTTCCTTTTAATATATATGTAGTGG
>NW_013707388.1:0-468 GCF_000517525.1 Limulus polyphemus | reverse complement strand
CTAAACAGTGTTACAATATGGAATAATGATTGGTGGAGGGACATTATAATGATACCACCATACAGCAAGTGTTCTGCTAAACAGTGTTATAATATGGAATAATGATTGGTGGAGGGACATTATTATGATACCACCATACAGCAAGTGTTATACTAAACAGTATTACAATATGGAATAATGATTAGTGAAGAAACATTATTATGATACCATCATACAGCAAGTGTTATACTAAACAGTATTACAATATGGAATAATGATTAGTGGAGGGAAATTATTATGATACCACCATACAGCAAGTGTTATACTAAATAGTGTTACAATATGGAATAATGATTAGTAGAGGGACATTATTATGATACCATCATACAGCAAGTGTTATACTAAAGAAATTTATAGATTTAATTATGCAAAATAGAAATACTTTTGAAAATGATATTGTTTGTTTGGAGTTAAGCAAATGATATTGAT
>NW_013707387.1:0-468 GCF_000517525.1 Limulus polyphemus | reverse complement strand
AGTCAACTGACTTCCTGGCGTCTTACTGTGTGTATAAAAAAGGAGTCAACTGATTTCCTGGCGTCTTACTGAGTATATAAAGAGAAATCAACTGACTTACTGGCTTCTTACTATATATATAAAAAGGAGTCAGTTGACTTCCTGGTGTTTTACTCTGTATATAAAAAGGCGTCGACTGACTTTCTGGCGTCTTACTGTGTATATAAAATGGAGCCAAATGACTTCCTGGCATCTTACTACGTATATAAAAAGGAACAACTGACTTCCTGGTGTCTTACTGTGTATATATAAAAAAGGAGTCAAATGACTTCTTGGCGTCTTACTGTGTATATATAAAAAAGCAGTCAATTTACTTCTTGGCGTCTTACTACGTATATAAAATGGAGTCAACTGACTTCTTGGCGTCTTACTGTGTATATATAAAAAAGCAGTCAATTTACTTCTTGGCGTCTTACTACGTATATAAAA
>NW_013707386.1:0-468 GCF_000517525.1 Limulus polyphemus | reverse complement strand
ATTTCGTAAATGAACAAATGAAAAATGATCAATTTATTTTAACTATATAAATCTATGGATATAGTTCATTTTGCAATACATAGAATAAATTCATTCAAAATCTTTAATGAAGTGTGACACAAATTACAATAAATTAAAAATACTAGATCCACAAAACTGCCCTATTGATATATATATAAAACAAGAGGGAATCCTCAATAGGCGCTGCAGTTGGAATTCTTTTAGGCAGGATTAGATTAAATAATCTATGAGACCTTTTTCTCCTATTTATTAGCTATATTTTTGTGCGACAGCAATATCAAGTGTGAAGTGCGCGCATACCCTATTCGATATTATTACTCATCAGGATCTATACCAGCCCACCCTCAAATTGAAATTCCTTTAGGCAGGATTAGAGTAAATTAATCTATAATAATTGGGCGTGATGAAATACATCTTTTGAAAGGGCTTATCCTCCTAAATTCAAAA
>NW_013707385.1:0-468 GCF_000517525.1 Limulus polyphemus | reverse complement strand
CAGCCAACTTTTCTCTCATACATTATTTTTAATGTCCTAATTACCTGTTTCACCAACTTTCTTAATCTTTTATATCTCCTGTCATACCAGTCAATTTAAATTTCTTAAATTTATGATGCGTTTCTTTAATTTTATATCATGTACTCTGTGAGCCAACCTGGTTTTTTACTTACAGTTACCCATTTCTTTTTATTAGGAATATGTTTACATTGAATATTTAAAAATTTTCTACATCTGATCAGTGTCTCAAAATAACTCAGCTTCCTAATTCACAACTGATAATTCTTGTTGCATCCTTTAAATTTGTAACCCCTATGCTATTTAAATGTAAACCATCCATTCCATATTGCCCTCTAATACAGTTATGTTCAGTAAGCAAGATATAAGGATGACTCACATCCTGTATACATTAAAATCATAAATAATATTCGACGTTAAACTGGTACACAATTAAAAAACTTTTATTTA
>NW_013707384.1:0-468 GCF_000517525.1 Limulus polyphemus | reverse complement strand
ACTTTGTTGTTAGAGCGAGTTTACCAACATTTCCAAACCAAACAATACTTTGTTGTTAGAGCAAGTTTACCAACATTTCCAAACCAAACAATTCTTTGTTGTTAGAACCAGTTTACCAACATTTCCAAACCAAAGAATACTTTGTTGTTAGAACCAGTTTACCAACATTTCCAAACCAAACAATACTTTGTTGTTAGAGCGAGTTTACCAACATTTCCAAACCAAACAATACTTTGTTGTTAGAGCAAGTTTACCAACATTTCCAAACCAAACAATTCTTTGTTGTTAGAGTGAGTTTACCAACATTTCCAAACCAAAGAATACTTTGTTGTTAGAACCAGTTTACCAACATTTCAAAACCAAACAATACTTTGTTGTTAGAACGAGTTTATCAACATTTCCAAACCAAACAATACTTGTTAGAGCGAGTTTACCAACATTTCCAAACCAAACAATACTTTGTTGTTA
>NW_013707383.1:0-468 GCF_000517525.1 Limulus polyphemus | reverse complement strand
CGCATCAGTTCCTTTATAGGTCGAGAATTAAACGTTTTTTTCTATAAAATAATGTAGTATTGTTGTACAAAATCTATACAAACTTGCTGGTAAAACTATACAGGCTAGTCTATAAAGAATGTGGCATTGTTGTACAAAAATTATACAAGCTTGCTGGTGAAACTATACAAGCTAGTGTATGAACAGTGTAGTATCGTTGACAAAAACGATACAGGCTAGTCTATAAACAATGTGGCATTGTTGTACAAAAACTATACAAGCTTGCTGGTAAAACTATACAGGCTTGCTGGTGAAACTATACAGGCTAGCCTATAAAATAATGTAGTATTGTTGTACAAAATCTATACAAGCTTGCTGATAAAATAATGTAGTATTGTTGTATAAAAAACTATACAGGCTAGCCTATAAAATAATGTAGTATTGTTGTACAAAATCTATACAAGCTTGCTGATAAAATAATGTAGTATT
>NW_013707382.1:0-468 GCF_000517525.1 Limulus polyphemus | reverse complement strand
GAATAAAACTTAATTTTTAAAAACACTTGGCTCGTACTATGAATTCATAATAATATAATAACATGCTTCAAGTCTAGTCTGTCACGACGTCATGTCGCTTTGAGGTCTTGACTCGTCCTTGAAGATTCGGTCGAAAACATTACCCCTGTTGAGCCGCGTCTCCTGTAGAGGGCGATGAGGTCCATTACAGGAACTTTCAGACAAACTTAATGTCATACCGGTTGTATTTTTATTTGATAAAGTAGCAATTAGTAGCAGAACTCTCAATAATGACGCTTTTCAAAAGTGACGTGACTTTCAAAAAATAGTAGGCAACGAAAATAACTAACTGGATTAAAAAATGTTTCACTTCATAATGTTCTGGATATATTCGGGATAAAGAAACTAAAATAAACAAATTAAATTCAAACTTGCATTGTTTTGAATATCCATGGACTACATACAGTTATAGATCTGGATAAACTCAGG
>NW_013707381.1:0-468 GCF_000517525.1 Limulus polyphemus | reverse complement strand
GTCATGGAGTAGATAGTACATGTACCGATACAAACATATGTTATGGAGTAGTTAGTACATGTACCGATACTGACATACGTCATGGAGTAGTTAGTACATGTACCGATACTAACATATGACATGGAGTAGATAGTACATGTACCGATACTAACATACGTTATGGAGTAGTTAGTACATGTACCGATACTAACATACGTTATGGAGTAGTTAGTACATGTACCGATACTAACATATGTCATGGAGTAGTTAGTACATGTACCGATACTAACATACGTTATGGAGTAGATAGTACATGTACCGATACTAACATACGTTATGGAGTAGATAGTACATGTACCGATACTAACGTATGTTATGGAGTAGTTAGTACATGTACCGATACTAACGTATGTTATGGAGTAGTTAGTACATGTACCGATACTAACATATGTTATGGAGTAGTTAGTACATGTACCGATACTAACATAC
>NW_013707380.1:0-468 GCF_000517525.1 Limulus polyphemus | reverse complement strand
CCGATTATCAACTAACTGTACTAGTTTATGTATGACCGATTATCAACTAACTGTACTAGTTTATGTATGACCGATTATCAACTAACTGTACTAGTTTATGTATAACCGATTATCAACTAACTGTACTAGTTTATGTATAACCGATTATCAACTAACTGTACTAGTTTATGTATAACCGATTATCAAATAACTGTACTAGTTTATATATGACCGATGATCAACTAACTGTACTAGTTTATATATGACCGATTATCAACTAACTGTACTAGTTTATGTATGACCGATTATCAACTAACTGTACTAGTTTATGTATGACCGATTATCAACTAACTGTACTAGTTTATGTATGACCGATTATCAGCTAACTGTACTTGTTTATGTATGACCGATTATCAACTAACTGTACTGGTTTATGTATGACCGATTATCAACTAATTGTGCTAGTTTATATATGACCGATTATCAACT
>NW_013707379.1:0-468 GCF_000517525.1 Limulus polyphemus | reverse complement strand
GTATTATTAAGTATCGTTATGTTATGGAAGGGTACAGCTGAAGTATTATTAAGCATCGTTATGTTATTGGAAGGGTACAGCTGAAGTATTATTAAGTATCCTTATGTTACTTGAAGGGTACAGATGAAGTATTATTAAGTATCCTGATGTTATTGGAAGGGTACAGCTGAAGTATTATTAAGCATCGTTATGTTATTGGAAGCGTACATCTGAAGTATTATTAAGTATCCTTATGTTACTGGAAGGGTACAGCTGATGTATTATTAAGTATCGTTATGTTACTGGAAGGGTACAGCTGAAGTATTATTAAGTATCCTTAAGTTACTGGAAGGGTACAGCTGAAGTATTATTAAGTATCCTTATGTTACTGGAAGGGTACAGCTGAAGTATTATTAAGTATCCTTATGTTACTGGAAGGGTACAGCTGAAGTATTATTAAGTATCCTTATGTTACTGGAGTGGGTACAG
>NW_013707378.1:0-468 GCF_000517525.1 Limulus polyphemus | reverse complement strand
GGCTGAAAGAGTGAGCATGTTTGGTGGGACGGGGAGTTAAAGAAAGTGGTTCTTCAAAGAAAATAATAAAATTACGTAGATGACAATTGTAAACTTAGAACGCAGCATGAAGTCCTGCTTCTAAACAAAACACATTAAAATGAACGAATTTAGGCTTTTACTTATTTGTTGAAATAATTTGTTTTATAACTCTACTTTTTGCACTAGTCGAGCCAATAGCGTTTATTTATTGCGCACGCATTCGTGTTCATTTATCCATTCAATACAGGTTCCTGGTTTCTTTCCATACAATTTGGGCCGAGCGTAGCCCGGTGGTTAGCGTTCAGAACTATGGAACCGAGGGTACTTCGTTCGCGTCCCGATGCCACATAATCGCGCTCCTCACTTTAGAGCCGTAGGCAATTTATATGAGTGACAGTCAAATCCGAAATAAACAAAAATGAAATCGATCAAATTATTATTTCGGAA
>NW_013707377.1:0-468 GCF_000517525.1 Limulus polyphemus | reverse complement strand
GACAATATGGCATAACGGCATCTGTTTAAACTTTTCCGTACCGCCACGTTATAAGGATTTTTTCACGCATTAATGACTTGTTTTAAAAGTAAAGTTGGAAAATCAACCCGCACGGTCGCTGCATAGTTCAGCTGTTCGCCCCACTTTGCCTCTCTCCTCTAAACCAAAGAACGTTTCGCATCGGCATTCGGCAACACTTGTCAGTCGCCAGAGAGAAGCTTACAGTATATATATATATATTGTATTTTTGTTAAAAGGATAAAAAAATAAAACTTTACAGTTCATTACTAATGTAACGACTTTTAACATAGATGATCAAGTTTAATAATTGAACTCAGCGTTTTGAAAGAGTGTAAATCTTCTCTCCACGCACACACTGGTTACGATACCATACAAACTGACATCCCAACACGCCGGTTACAATACCATACAAACTGACATCCCAACACGCTGGTTACAATACCATAC
>NW_013707376.1:0-468 GCF_000517525.1 Limulus polyphemus | reverse complement strand
TACCCTATTTGAATAACTCTCTTCATCTTCTACAATCCTCAAAGTCTCCTATTAAACCAGTCAATTTAAATTTCTCACATTTATAAATGCTTTTCTTCAATTTTATCATTTATACCCTTTGTGAGCCAACCTGGTTTATTACTTGTAGCCACCCTGGTTTATTACTTGTAGCCACCCTGTTTTATTACTTGTAGCCACCCTGTTTTATTACTTGTAGCCAACCTGTTTTATTACTTGTAGCCACCCTGTTTTATTACTTGTAGCCACCCTGTTTTATTTGTTTTCTTTAAGGAATGTATCTGTCTTGAATATTTAAAAATTTCACATCTGATAAATATTTCCAGTAAATTCAATTTCCCAATTCACAACATCCCTTCAAAATTAGTTTTGTTTTTAATTTGTAACCCACATCTCATTACTCCTGATCCTCATACTCAATAAAACATCAAATCTAGTTAAGCAATGATC
>NW_013707375.1:0-468 GCF_000517525.1 Limulus polyphemus | reverse complement strand
TATATAAATCAATCAAATGCCAAAACAGCTTCTAAAACAAAACAGAAAGGTCCTTTACTGTATTTGTAACATCCAATGAACAATTCAAGGGTTCAGATGTCACATTAAAATGTTCAAAGTTTCGTATATAAATCAATCAAATGCCAAAACAGCTTCTAACACAAAATAAAATTTAAAAACAAATATTTATAAGTAATAAATAACTGTTTTTGTTATTCCACTTAACATCAATTACAAATTAGTAAACTTAGCTTGGGCAGATAGACTTTGGCAACGCCAACTCCTGAGGAGAATGTTAAGCTGAACTATTAACACAGTTTCAAGACTGTCAACTTTACGTGGATAATGTGGTAAACTGAACTATTAACACAGTTCCAAGACTGTCAACTTTATGTGGATAATGCAGTAAACTGAACTATTAACACAGTTTCAAGACTGTCAACTTTATATGGATAATGTGGTAAACTG
>NW_013707374.1:0-468 GCF_000517525.1 Limulus polyphemus | reverse complement strand
AACACCAGAAAACTTGTTGGTGGCAGGGGCTGCCAGAGAGTTACCTTCCTTTTAGTCAGCTGTCCACAAACAACAGCAACAAAAAAACTTGGTGGTGGTAGGTGCTGCCAGATAGTTACCTTTCCTTTTAGTTAGCAATTCACAAAAACAACAAAAAAAAAACTTGTTGGTAGCAGGTGCTGCCAGAGAGTTACCTTCTTTCTAGTCAGCTTTACACAAACAAAAAAACTTGTTGGTGGCAGGTGCTACCAGAGAGTTGCCTTCCTTTTAGTCAGCTATTCACAAAAGAACTGGTTAGAGGAAGGTGTTGCCAGAGAGTTATCTTCCTTCTAGTCAGCAGTTCCCATAAAAACAACAACAGAAAACTTGGTGGTGGCAGGTGTTGCCAGAGAGTTACCTTCCTGCTAGTCAGCTGTCCACAAAAAAAACAACAACAAAAAAACTTGTTGATGGCAGGTGCTGCCAGAG
>NW_013707373.1:0-468 GCF_000517525.1 Limulus polyphemus | reverse complement strand
CCTGATCTGTAAATGTAGTAATATCTCAATAACAATTCTACACACAGTAACCTTATCTGTAAATGTAGTAATGTGTTGATAACAACTCTACATACAATATCCTAATCTGTAAATGTAGTAATATCTCAATAACAATTCTGCACACAATAACCTTATCTGTAAATGTAGTAATGTGTTGATAACAACTCTACATACAATATCCTAATCTGTAAATGTAGTAATATCTCAATAACAATTCTGCACACAATAACTTGACTTGTAGTTACAGTACTTACGTTACTAAACCTCACAAAGTCTTCCTTTACTTCTATTAACGAGTGTTACAGTTACAGTAAACATTAATATGTCTAAGGTTATATTTATGTGCTAGTTTTGTAAGGTTATATTTATGTGCTAGTTTTGTAAGGTTATATTTATGTGCTAGTTTTGTGAGGTTATATTTATGTGCTAGTTTTGAAAGGTTATATT
>NW_013707372.1:0-468 GCF_000517525.1 Limulus polyphemus | reverse complement strand
ATGTTATAACACACATGTAGTACTAGTGAGTATATCTGTTATAACACAGATGTAGTATTAGCGAATATATATGTTACAACACAGATGTTGTACTAGTGAACATATATTTTAAAAAAGAGATGAATTACTAGTGAATATATATATGTTATAAAACAGATGTAGTACTAGTGAATATATATGTTATAACACGGATGTAGTACTAGTGAACATATATGTTATAAAGCAGTTGTAGTACTAGTGAATATTTATATGTTATAAAACAGATGTAGTACTTGTGAATTTATATGTTATAACACAGATGTACTACTAGTGAACATATATGTTATAAAGCAGATGTAGTACTAGTGAATACATATGTTATAAAAAAGATGTAGTACAAGTGAATGTATATTTTATACCACAGATGTAGTACTAGTGAGCCTATATATTATAACACAGATGTAGTAATTGTTGTTGTTATAACACAGA
>NW_013707371.1:0-468 GCF_000517525.1 Limulus polyphemus | reverse complement strand
GATTTTCTCAACGTGTGACACTACTAACTGTTTAGTTAGTGAGCTGTGATTTCCCAACGTGTGACACTACCGTTTAGTTAGTGAGCTGTGATTTTCTCGACGTGTGACACTACTAACTTAAAATCACAGCTCACTAACTAAACCTCAACGTGCAACACTACCAACTGTTTAGTTAGTGAGCTGTGATTTTCTCAATGTGTGACACTACTAACTGTTTAGTTAGTGAGCTGTGATTTTCTCGACGTGTGACACTACTGTTTAGTTAGTGAGCTGTGATTTTCTCAACGTGTGACACTACTAACTGTTTAGTTAGTGAGCTGTGATTTTCTCGACGTGTGACACTACTAACTGTTTAGTTAGTGAGCTGTGATTTTCTCGACGTGTGACACTACTAACTGTTTAGTTAGTGAGCTGTGATTTTCTCAACGTGCAACACTACTGACTGTTTAGTTAGTGAGCTGTGATTTT
>NW_013707370.1:0-468 GCF_000517525.1 Limulus polyphemus | reverse complement strand
ATAGTATGTCTAGGTATCTCAGACAGTAAAGTATGATAAGCATGTCTAGGTATCTCAGACAGTAAAGTATGATAAATATGTCTAGGTATCTCAGACAGTAAAGTATGATAAGTATGTCTAGGTATCTCAGACAGTAAAGTATGATATTATGTCTAGGTATCTCACACAGTAAAGTATGATAAGTATGTCTAGGTATTTCAGGCAGTAAAGTATGATAAGTATGTCTTGGTATTTCAGACAGTAAAGTATGATATTATGTCTAGGTATCTCAGACAGTAAAGTATGATAAGTATGTCTAGGTATCTCAGACAGTAAAGTATGATAAGTATGTCTTGGTATTTCAGACAGTAAAGTATGATAGTATGTCTAGGTATCTCAGACAGTAAAGTATGATAAGTATGTCTAGGTATCTCAGCCAGTAAAGTATGATATGTATGTCTAGGTATCTCAGACAGTAAAGTATGATAT
>NW_013707369.1:0-468 GCF_000517525.1 Limulus polyphemus | reverse complement strand
CGCCAGAAAAGACAAACCGTCGTTCGTTTAGTAAGATCAATTTGGTCAAGGTTTCAATCGTAACCACGCGACTACATCATTATTTCTAGATGTTAAACAAGTTTTTTTGTGACATAATGATTTAAGGTACAAACGGTCGAATTACAATATTTTTACTCCCGTAATCCGATGGATTTCTAGTTTTCTCTCCAATCGATTTGTGAAAATTAGAATAAATAACACGATCTCTATTTCCTTCCTGTTACAGGAAGAAGTGACTCAAGGCTAAGTACTCAGTCTATTAAATTATCTATATTAACGACATCCCATTTCCGGCTTTATAATTAACAGATATATCTCAGTACTCTGAATATATATATAGCCATTTGGAGCACGTCACGAGACCCTCTGGTTGACAATAACATAACTTGGTGTAATACATTACGTGTAGCTCTAAGCCTGAACAAAATACAAGCAACCATTTTCTTT
>NW_013707368.1:0-468 GCF_000517525.1 Limulus polyphemus | reverse complement strand
ACAACAATGATGAGTGTTATAGCACTTATAAGATCGTGGACAAAAGATGTACACAACACTGATGAGTGTTATAGCACTTATAACATCGTGGACAAAAGATGTACACAACAATGATTAGTGTTATGGCACTTATAACGTTATGGATAACAGATGTACATGACAATGATGAGTGTTATGGCACTTATAACGTTATGGATAAAAGATGTACATAACAATGATGAGTGTTATGGCACTTATAACATCGTGGACAAAAGATGTACACAACAATGATGAGTGTTATGGCACTTATAACGTCACGGATAAAAGATGTACACAACAATGATGAGTGTTATAGCACTTATAACATCCTGGACAAAAGATGTACACAACAATGATGAGTGTTATGGCACTTATAACATCGTGGACGAAAGATGTACACAACAATGATGAGTGTTATAGCACTTATAACATCGTGGACAAAAGATGTAC
>NW_013707367.1:0-468 GCF_000517525.1 Limulus polyphemus | reverse complement strand
CTGTAAAATACAGAAACATGCTGTTGGAATGATTATATATATAATACTACTGTAAAATACAGAAACATACTGTAGGAATGATTATATATACATATATACATACTACTGTAAAATACAGAAACATACTGTAGGAATGATTATATATATACTACTGTAAAATACAGAAACATACTGTAGGAATGATTATATATATATATATACATACTACTGTAAAATACAGAAACATACTGTAGGAATGATTATATATATATATACATACTACTGTAAAATACCGAAACATACTGTAGGAATGATTATGTACATACATACTACTGTAAAATACAGAAACATACTGTAGGAATGATTATATATATATATATATATACTACTGTAAAATACAGAAACATACTGTAGGAATGATTATATATATATACTACTGTAAAATACAGAACATACTGTAGGAATGATTATATATACATATATATATAC
>NW_013707366.1:0-468 GCF_000517525.1 Limulus polyphemus | reverse complement strand
GCTAAATTAAGTAACGGCTAGCGCAGATAGCCCTCGTGAAGCTTTCGCGAAATTCAAAACAAACAAACTGTATACTGACATCGCTTATAACACCCTATGAAACATTGCAGTGAGCCATAATCCGTAGATGATATTATAGATGATGGTTTATGTTGTCTAGGTGAGCAGTCTAAGTGTTCATGCAACTGTATCATTGGTTTGAAAGCGACTCCGTATTTTGTTAACACCTTGATACACTTATCCAATTCGCAACAGCCTGCTGTGAGTATTGGGTATTCATACATCCAGTGGCTGTCCCCATGAGTAGAACACCTAGATGTCTGCTTTGACGGCTAGTCATGGTTTATGAACAATTTGGGAGCATCTTAAACACGGATTCATTTCAAAGAGACGTGATAGACCAAACTGTGTGAAGGTCATTATGTGTATATATATATATATATATATATATATATATATATATATATA
>NW_013707365.1:0-468 GCF_000517525.1 Limulus polyphemus | reverse complement strand
ATCTGTCACCAAAGTATACCAATATGACAGAAAAATAAATGTTTTTTGTGGAAGAAAATGAAATAGGCTTAGTTTAATTATTTTCTACTAGATCATACTACGTTAGGCTTAGTTTAATCATTTTTTACTACACACACACACACACACACACACACACATACATACATACATACAAATGTATATAAAACGGATTTCAATGTATATTGAATGAAACCTTTTTATTAACGACTTAAAAAGTCAGCTTTCAGGTATGGTTAAAAATAATGGGAAGACACACAAAATTAGTAATTAAAAACAAAAGTGGTTGAATGTGTGGATTACATACCAAGAAATTAAGCTGGGTTGTCTAGACTGCAAGATGTTCAGAATATGTAGCCAGAAGGTGACTGATTATAGAATGAAGTAATAACCTGTATCAATGTGGTTTCAGCTACAAATTGACATTACTGCTTACTTGGTTTACTAGAC
>NW_013707364.1:0-468 GCF_000517525.1 Limulus polyphemus | reverse complement strand
TTCTAAACTTCTGAGGGTTTACCAAGGTTTTTAATTTCAAACTTGGAGCATTATTCTTTAAACTTTGACCCTCCAATCACTTTAGCGTCGTCTAGGGTAATCATATGGGAATAGCATTAAAATAAATTACAGTTAAATTAAATATAATTGTGTTTTCTACCAGAACATTAAAATAAGAGATTAAAACGACATTGATAAAGCCAAAGAGTTGCGTTCTGCTATACGTTATAATATCTAACATACCAAAATAAGCTATTAAAGTAATTGTCACATAAACGTTATCATTAGCTTGTTAGTATTGATTATGCGTGGTACAACGACAATTTATAAAACAGAAGAACTTGAAATTTGTTGTTCAGATCAATCACTGGAAACTTATGTTTGTTACGATGATAAAATTTGCGATTTTGTATTCTATAAATGAACGTATGTAACACCACGAACTTTTTTCGCATTTCGATAATTTTC
>NW_013707363.1:0-468 GCF_000517525.1 Limulus polyphemus | reverse complement strand
GTTTGTGTACAGTTTCACTAATATGCGAAAAGAATCGTCAAGGCACTCGTTTTAATAACAAATCAGCAGCATGAGATAGTAGCAGCTTTAAATCTAAATTACCGATAAAATATCAAAATAACTGGCCTCTTTATGAATATGAAACTGTAGCAAACCAAAGAGTGAAGTACGACAACGCAAGAGGTCTGCCATATTGACTAAAAGTAAAAAGCGTCACTGCGTCTACTAGTACAAGCACGACCAATGAGAAGTAGTAGATATAATTATTCAACTTTTATTGTTTTACTGACTTTTTGTTTTAAACAGTGATTTCTTCAACTTTATTAATTTTGTTTTACTTACTAGCTTTGCATTACATTTCTGCATTAGCCTTAACTGCGTGTGTCTTTCCGGAAGGCTTCGGTGAGGTCTACAGGCTACTAGAGCCGTAGTATATATATATATATATATATATATATATATATATAT
>NW_013707362.1:0-468 GCF_000517525.1 Limulus polyphemus | reverse complement strand
CCTGTCAAACTCAATAACTAATTTGATAACCTACATCTGTCAAAATTCTATAACACATTTCACAAACTACACCTGTCGATACTCTAAAACACATTTCACAAACTACACCGATCGAAACTCTACAACACATTTCACAAACTACACCTGTCAAAATTCTATAACACATTTCACAAACTACACCTGTCGATACTCTATGACACATTTCACAAACTACACCTATCGAAACTCTACAACACATTTCACAAACTACACCTGTCAAAATTCTATAACACATTTCACAAACTACACCTATCGAAATTCTATAACACATTTCACAAGCTATACCTGTCAAGATTCTATAACACATTTCACAAACTACACCTTTCAAGATTCTATAACACATTTCACAAGCTACACCCGTCGGAACATTATAACATATTTCACAAACTACACCTATCGAAACTCTATAACACATTTCATAAACTACAC
>NW_013707361.1:0-468 GCF_000517525.1 Limulus polyphemus | reverse complement strand
ATTATATAGCTGTTTATCTCTGTCTGAGATACCATGTGTTATTATAGAGCTGTTTATCTCTATCTGAGATACCGTGTGTTATTGTATAGCTGTTTATCTTTGTCTGAGATACCGTGTGTTATTATATAGCTGTTTATCTCTAGCTGAGATACCGTGTATTATTATATAGCTGTTTATCTCTAGCTGAGATACCGTGTATTATTATATAGCTGTTTATCTCTATATGATATACTGTGTGTTGTTATATAGCTGTTTATCTCTATCTCAGATACCGTATGTTATTATATAGCTGTTTATTTCTGTCTGAGATACCGTGTGTTATTTTATAGCTGTTAATCTCTGTCTGAGATACCGTGTGTTATTATATAGCTGTTTATGTCTGTCTGAGATACCGTGTGTTATTTTATAACTGTTTATTTCTGTCTGAAATATCATGTGTTATTTTATAGCTGTTTATCTCTAGCGGAG
>NW_013707360.1:0-468 GCF_000517525.1 Limulus polyphemus | reverse complement strand
GTAGAAATCTGTATTTAACCTAATGCCAAGAGGATTTGTTTCATCTGCTTTTACATTGTGACCCATGTAAACTACTCAACACAAGCATACACACTTATATGTATCAGAAATAACATGCATTAAAAGATATTTAGAAGTTTAGTCTCACAGCCAACTAGATAGGCAGAGTACAGGTTTGAAACTTTTGGGTGGTAAAAAAAAAATATATATCAAAATTCAACCACAGTTTTTATTTTACTCATTCTTTTTTTTATGGACCAAATCTTCATGTAACTTCCAAACATACAGAATGTTCTATCCTGATGTATATATGTATGTATCAGGATATGGGGAGGGTGATTATCTGATTTGAAATATAAGTTACCAATTGTCAAATTTCCAAAACTTAGACTGATGTTATCTAGATTGTTTTAGCAAAAAATCTTTATGACGTTAAAATATCCAGTAACTTCAGTCCTTACTGTGAAT
>NW_013707359.1:0-468 GCF_000517525.1 Limulus polyphemus | reverse complement strand
CTTATGATGTACACATTGTGAGTGTGCATGTGTGCTATCGTAAGTGGTTCGGCGCTCCTATAGGCACGTGCGGTATCAAAAACTTATCATAAGTACGATAGTACTTGTAGTAGGAATAGGATAATACATGGAATACATATATAATACCTACTCACATATACACATTTAATAACCAAATAATAAATCTTCAAAAGTACATGACAGACACTTTAAGACGATAAACAACCCACATACAAAATTACAAGTCATATAGAACCACTTACGATAAACAACCCACATACAAAATTACAAGTCATATAGTATGTGATTTTAACAAACACAATTTCCCAAACCCTGTACATTCCTTGTTCTTATCGTATTTTATAAACGTTTACCACATGTGTTACAGTTCACACAAAATCTAATCTCATTACACCAGGAGAACTTGGTATTGGTTTTGTTGGAATCTATTGTATAAACAACTGGCTT
>NW_013707358.1:0-468 GCF_000517525.1 Limulus polyphemus | reverse complement strand
TGGTGTTCATAATAATATTAAATATATCTGTACTCACATGAATATTATGGTGTTTATAATAATATTAGATATATCTGTAGTCACATGAAGATTATGGTGTTTATAATAATGTTAAATATATCTGTAGTCACATGAAGATTATGGTGTTTATAATAATGTTAAATATACCTGTACTCACATGAAGATTATTGTGTCATGTTAGCTGAGTATATGGATATGAGGTGAACCTAAATTTCTTGAGCTGGTGGGATATCCTCCGGTGGGTCAGAAGTAGATTTACGGCCGTACAAAGCTAAATTCTGGGATTCGATCCCCCCTCGAAGTGTACAGAGCGCTGATAGTTCATTGTATAGTTCTACGCTGAAACAACAATAAGTAAAACAATTTCGGGTAATATTATTGGGAATACGAACGAAGATATTGATAATAATTAAGTTTTATTCGTATATTTATAGTTATTTACATAGA
>NW_013707357.1:0-468 GCF_000517525.1 Limulus polyphemus | reverse complement strand
ATAACAGTCCCACTAATACCACATTCCTTACATTATTAGCTATAATAGTTCCACTAATACCATATTCCATACATTATTAGCTATAACAGTCCCATTAAGACCACATCCTTTACATTATTAGCTATAACAGTCCCACTAATACCATATTCCTTACATTATTAGCTATAACAGTTCCACTAAGACCACATTCCTTACATTATTAGCTATAACAGTTCCACTAATACCACATTCCTTACATTATTAGCTATAACAGTCCCACTAATACCACATTCCTTACATTATTAGCTATAACAGTCCTACTAATACCGCATTCCTTACATTATTAGCTATAACAGTCCTACTAATACCACATTCCTTACATTATTGGGTATAACAGTCCTACTAATACCGCATTCCTTACATTATTAGCTATAACAGTTCCACTAATATCACATCCTTTACATTATTAGCTATAACAGTCCACTAAGA
>NW_013707356.1:0-468 GCF_000517525.1 Limulus polyphemus | reverse complement strand
GTAATAATGACCTGGTGTAACATACCTGTTCCTTCCATTAACTAGTAATAATGACCTGGTGTAACATACCTGTTCCTTCCATTAACTAATAACAATGACCTGGTGTAACATACCTGTTCCTTCCATTAACTAGTAACAATGACCTGGTGTGACATACTGTTCCTTCTGTTAAATAGTAACAATAGTCTGGTGTAACATACCTCTTCCTTCTGTTAATCACGAACAATGACCTGGTGTAACATACCTGTTCCTTCCATTAACTAGTAAATACCTGTTCCTTCCATTAACTAGTAACAATGACCTGGTGTAACATACTGTTCCTTCTGTTAAATAGTAACAATAGTCTGGTGTAACATACCTCTTCCTTCTGTTAACTAGTAATAATGACCTGGTGTAACATACTGTTCCTTCTGTTAAATAGTAACAATAGTCTGGTGTAACATACCTGTTCCTTCCATTAACTAGTAA
>NW_013707355.1:0-468 GCF_000517525.1 Limulus polyphemus | reverse complement strand
TTTTTCTGTTATATGATTCTATATAAAGATTCAATTTTTGTTTAAAGTTAAAGAAGGATCTAACTTTTTAATGTTTTCTTATTATCTTTCTTGAGTAAAGGTTTATTTCTGGAAGTAATCAATTTGATTTCAATATGTATTATTGCTTTTTTCTTGTGTATGTGTTCATCATGTAAGAGACTGTTGTACTGTGCTGCCCTTTTCATGTTAGGAAGCAGCACAGCATAAACATAGCTTATTGTTAAAGCTTATTTATAAATGTATCATTGCTAAGAGCTTTTCTTTGTATTTTGTTTTATTTTCGTTTTGTGATTATTTTGTTTGTGTTAATCTTTCCACTCTTCAAGTGGATAGTGTAATTCTGTGTTTTGTTTATTTCTTTATTTTCCTCATTTAGATTATCTTTTTGTTTTTGTAAGTATATACATTTGCACTGATTTATTTATTTGTATTAAAGGGTATTTTCAT
>NW_013707354.1:0-468 GCF_000517525.1 Limulus polyphemus | reverse complement strand
AAACCTTTTAATATTAATGCATCATCACCCTGTAAAGAAACAATCACAATAAAAGTTAAGAAAAATTCTAACAAAATTTTAATCATTGTTACTTAGTAAAGGAAAACACAAATAGTAAATTATTGCCTTGAAAGATCTAGAACATTTATACATAACAGATGCTGAAAACTTTCAACAAAAGTAATTAAAGGAACAAATAAGAATGGATATAACTATCAAAATGTGGTATTCTCAAGTGAACTGATTTCCTCCAGGGCAGAATAACAGGATATATAATACAAATTAAATCATAATTCTCTGACCCTGAATGCGTTTGAGAATGAAAGAGACTGAACACAATGAAACAATATATATATTTAACTAACAAACACACTAAGGTATTATTTATATGGATGTAAGATAGTACCCTTACTGGAAATAGCTCTCTATTAGATTTCAACTTGAAGTCATTGTTGAACCTGAGACAAC
>NW_013707353.1:0-468 GCF_000517525.1 Limulus polyphemus | reverse complement strand
TTTTAAGTGTAATAAACAGCTAGTCAGGCCCATGACACACTTTTTACATAGTTATGTTTCAAGTGTAATAAACAGCTAGTCAGGCCCATGACACACTTTTTACATAGTTATGTTTCAAGTGTAATAAACACATGGACAGTTTTATGACACACACACTTGTTTTATCCAATTATCTTTCTCTTGACTTATTCCACAGTGTTTAGGTTCACCTTCAAAAGTGTCAAAGAACTTACATTCTGATTTGAAGATTTTAGTAACGAGACGAAACAAGACTCTAAACTTGATTTGGAGTTACTGAAACAAAAGCAGATTTGACCAGGATCATGTGATCACACAAGCTACCTGACATACCTGATCACAAATCACAATAAATACTAATCTGGTGTGTTTGATACATCATAACTGAACTGTACATAAACTCTGGTTCTGAAACTAAAGGAACATAAACAGAAACATTATACACACGAT
>NW_013707352.1:0-468 GCF_000517525.1 Limulus polyphemus | reverse complement strand
ACGAGAAACATAACATTAGGAGAGTTATGTCAACTAGAAGACGAGAAACATAACATTAGGAGAGTTATGTCAACTAGAAGATGAGAAACATAACATTGGGAGAGTTATGTCAACTAGAAGACGAGAAACATAACATTAGGAGAGTTATGTCAACTAGAAGACGAGAAACATAACATTATACAAATCATAGGAAATGCTCAGCACACAAGTACAGTTACATCAACTAAAAATAAAAACGAGAAGAAAGCATAGTTACTGCATATAAAAGGCAACCAAAGTAAAATAGTTATGTTGATTAGAATGGAGAATAAAATAAAAGAAAACTAAAGCAAAACCCGAGTAGTTTTGTATTAACTAGAAGTGACGAACGGAACATTTTAAAGCTTCCGTAGACATGAAAAAGCAAAACTATTGATCAGTGCATACCATAAAATGTAATGAAAAGAATTCTTTACAAAGAGAGAGTTT
>NW_013707351.1:0-468 GCF_000517525.1 Limulus polyphemus | reverse complement strand
GTGATATTGTTGTCTTAAATTGATGATTTACAATGGCCATCCATATAAACCGAGCTGGTTTTACTTCGTTTAAAAACTGTGCATTAACTTCGTGATATTGTTGTCTTAAATTGGTGATTAAAAATGGCCATCCATATAAACCGAGCTGGTTTTACTTCGTTTAGAAACTGTGCATTAACTTCGTGATATTGTTGTCTTAAATTGACGATTAAAAATGGCCATCCATATAAACCGAGCTGGTTTTATTTTAAGATATTTTTATAATCCGTATTTGTGTGAAACTATATAAGATTTGGCAGCAATCTCGAAAAAGAACAACAATTACACAACTATGAAGGAAAGGAGCATCAGTTTGATATTTAGATTCTTAAAAATGGACAACTTAGAGTACAGAGTTTTATAGGTTATATAAAAACAGTACCTATTAAAAAGTTTTACTATACCTTGGAGTAAAGTAAGTCACTTTAT
>NW_013707350.1:0-468 GCF_000517525.1 Limulus polyphemus | reverse complement strand
CTGAAAGAGTTTTTTCTGGTTTCTTGTAAACCCTCCATCACTTCCATTGTCGTGTGTGACATGATTTCAACAATTATATATACATATATATATGCTTTGGTGAGATCAAGTGTATATGCATTCAAAAGAACAGGACTCACTAGCAGGCCAGCGCTGATTTTAAAATTTGCATTTGCAGCACTCCATTAGCTAAATTTTAACTGACAGCACCTGATGTCTAGCACAATCAGTATCTATCATACGAGAATGTCCGAGACCCCGAAAGCCATTAGCTTTGTTGATAAAATGCCAATATCCATTCAATCATAGGCATCTTCAAGAACAAATAGCACAAGAGTACAATGTTTTGATGCCTTCATACACTGCTGGATGTTGTGGTAATTGTCTGGACAGTTGAGTTATGTGTTTCTTTGGTTTTGTCCCACCCACCTTAGTATGTAGGCAATCACTCTCCCCCAGGTCTCATAT
>NW_013707349.1:0-468 GCF_000517525.1 Limulus polyphemus | reverse complement strand
TCTGGAGTTCACTTATTGATTGACTAATTATACTTAAGTTGATCCTTGAGATAGATTGGCTGATTATGACCTTTCTCTGGAGTTCACTTATTGATTGAATAATTATACTTAAGTTTGGGATAGATTGGTTGATTATAATCCTTCTCTGGAGTTCACTTATTGATTGACTAATTATACTTAAGTTGATCCTTGAGATAGATTGGCTGATTATGACCTTTCTCTGGAGTTCACTTATTGATTGACTAATTATACTTAAGTTGATCTTTGGGATAGATTGGTTGATTATAATCCTTCTCTGGAGTTCACTTATTGATTGACTAATAATATTTAAGTTGATCTTTGGGATAGATTGGCTGATTGTGATCTTTCTCTGGAGTTCACTTATTGATTGACTAATTATACTTAAGTTGATCTTTGGGATAGATTGGTTGATTATAATCTTTCTCTGAAGTTCACTTATTGATTGAC
>NW_013707348.1:0-468 GCF_000517525.1 Limulus polyphemus | reverse complement strand
AAACCCTGTTATCACTCATTGCACACTTCTGGACAATAAATAGCAAGGAATTTCATATCTTCTAGCATTAAGATATAAACCCTGTTATCACTCATTGCACACTTCTGGACAATAAATAGCAAGGAATTTCATATCTTCTAGCATCAAGATATAAAAACTGTTATTACACATTTCAAACTTCTTGATCATGATAATTACTTTTTAATCCACAAACGTGAGTTCGCGTCTCGTTATCGCAGAAACTTGCTTCCCAATTTGTAGCTGTGGGTGAGCTATAAGAGTGACGGTCAAATCCCACTATTCGGTCAGACAAGAATAGCCCAAGACTCGACAGTAGGTTTTGTTTAGTTGTTGCTTTCTCTCCAACTATCGGGACCAAAATTATGAATGTCTGTGCAAACACAGCCCTTGTGTAGCTTTGCGCAAAAATTCTAAAACAAATGAGAGTATTAAAAACCGAATTTTTAA
>NW_013707347.1:0-468 GCF_000517525.1 Limulus polyphemus | reverse complement strand
TTGTAAACAAGGTAAGTTAGGTTACTGTCTACAGAAGAATGATACCCCACTTTTGTTGTAAACAAAACCTAACTTACCTTGTTTACAACAAAAGTGGGTATCATTCTTCTGTAGACAGTAACCTAACTTACCGCTGTCTACAGAAGAATGATACCCCACTTTTGTTGTAAACAAGGTAAATTAGGTTACTGTCTACAGAAGAATGATACCCCACCTTTGTTGTAAACAAGGTAAGTTAGGTTGCTGTCTACAGAAGAATGATACCCCATTTTTGTTGTAAACAAGGTAAGTTAGGTTGCTGTCTACAGATAAATGATACCCCACTTTTGTTGTAAACAAGGTATGTAAGGTTACTGTCTACAGAAGAATGATATCCCACTTTTGTTATAAACAAGGTAAGTTAGGTTACTGTCTACAGAAGAATGATATCCCACTTTTGTTAGTAAACAAGGTAAGTTAAGGTTACTG
>NW_013707346.1:0-468 GCF_000517525.1 Limulus polyphemus | reverse complement strand
TGTTTAAATCGAGAGGGTGACATTCTGTACAAGTTAATAAATAGTTTGTCTGGTGCTGTAGTGTTTAAATCGATAGGGCGACATTCTGTACAAGTTAATAAATAGTTTGTCTGGTGATGTAATGTTTAAATCGAGAGGGTGACATTCTGTACAAGTTAATAAATAGTTCGTCTGGTGCTGTAGTGTTTAAATCGATAGGGCGACATTCTGTACAAGTTAATAAGTAGTTTGTCTGGTGCTGTAGTGTTTAAATCGAGAGGGTGACATTCTGTACAAGTTAATAAATAGTTTGTCTGGTACTGTAGTGTTTAAATCGATAGGGTTACATTCTGTACAAGTTAATAAATAGTTTGTCTGGTGCTGTAGTGTTTAAATCGATAGGGTGACATTCTGTACAAGTTAATAAGTAGTTTGTCTGGTGTTGTAGTGTTTAAATCGAGAGGGTTACATTCTGTACAAGTTAATAAA
>NW_013707345.1:0-468 GCF_000517525.1 Limulus polyphemus | reverse complement strand
ACAGGATAGTATTACATAACAGTGATTACTTTGGTTACAGGTTAGTATTACATAACAGTGATTACTTTGGTTACAGGTTAGTATTACATAACAGTGATTACGTTGGTTACAGGTTAGTATTACACAACAGTGATTACATTGGTTACAGGTTAGTATTACACAGTAGTGATTACATTGTTACAGGTTAGTATTACATAACATGATTACATTGGTTACAAGGTTAGTATTACATAATAGTGATTACATTGGTTACAGGATAGTATTACACAATAGTGATTACATTGGTTACAGGTTAGTACTACATAATAGTGATTACATTGGTTACAGGTTAGTATTACATAATAGTGATTACATTGGTTACAGGTTAGTATTACATAACAGTGATTACATTGGTTACAGGTTAGTATTACACAGCAGTGGTTACATTGGTTACAGGTTAGTATTACACAACAGTGATTACATTGGATA
>NW_013707344.1:0-468 GCF_000517525.1 Limulus polyphemus | reverse complement strand
TTAACATTATATGATATACTGATTGTTGTTAGATTATTTCATACTATCAGTAACATTATATGACACACTGATTGTTGTTAGATTATTTCATACTATCATTAACATTATATGACACACTGATTGTTGTTAGATTATTTCATACTATCAGTAACATTATATGACACACTGATTGTTGTTAGATTATTTCATACTATCCGTAACATTATATGACATACTGATTGTTGTTACATTATTTCATACTATCAGTAACATTATATGATATACTGATTGTTGTTAGATTATTTCATACCATCAGTAACATTATATGATGTACTGATTGTTGTTAGATTATTTCATACCATCAGTAACATTATATGACACACTGATTGTTGTTAGATTATTTCATACCATCAGTAACATTATATGACACACTGATTGTTGTTAGATTATTTCATACTATCAGTAACATTATATGACACACTGATTGTT
>NW_013707343.1:0-468 GCF_000517525.1 Limulus polyphemus | reverse complement strand
TATTATTATTATTATCATGATTATTAATATCATTATCGTGGTTATTAATATCATTATCATGGTTATTAATATCATTATTATCATTGATATTATTATTATTATTATCATTGATATTATTATTATTATCATCATGGCTATTATTATTATTATTATCATGGTTATTATTATTATCATTATCATTGATATTATTATTATTATCATTGATATTATTATTATTATCATTGATATTATTATTATTATCATGGTTATTATTATTATTATCATGGTTATTATCACTATTA
Organism: Limulus polyphemus; assembly: GCF_000517525.1. Lineage (NCBI taxonomy): Eukaryota > Metazoa > Arthropoda > Merostomata > Xiphosura > Limulidae > Limulus > Limulus polyphemus. The sequence continues at coordinate 187 of NW_013707343.1, read as the reverse complement.
TCATACTGAGAAGAAAGTAGGGTTAACTTGCATGTGAATAACTGTTCTTGGACCCATGACCTAAGATAGTAACCAGCAGTTTGTAAATAAAGTTGGGTTTTCTTTTCTTTACACCCAATTTGTGATGTGTTATACTTTAGAAAACAGAATTCCTTAAAAGTAAGACATATGTGTTAAAGAAGAGTAC
>NW_013707342.1:0-468 GCF_000517525.1 Limulus polyphemus | reverse complement strand
CCCCCCTCCATTTTTGAGTAGAGGTAGCGGATATCCACACGAATATCAACCTCGCCCACCCCCCCTCCATTTTTGAGTAGAGGTAGCGGATATCCACACGAATATCAACCTCGCCCACCCCCCCTCCATTTTTGAGTAGAGGTAGCGGATATCCACATGAATATCAACCTCGCCCACCCCCTCCCCTTTTTTATTTGTTATTCTTTCTTTTTCAAAGTAGTTTTACGCTTAGGAAGAAGAGATTTATTGGCTTTAAAACGATTTTATAGCACTTATGGAACTACTAGTCTCGCTGCATGCTTTCCGCGTGAACTGTACGTCCCTCCACTTTCCTGTGTTTAACTAAAGCGTGAATTGTACGTCACTTCCCTTTCCTGTGTTTAACTAAAAAGTGAATTGTACGTCACTTCCCTTTCTTATGTTTAACTAACGCGTGAACTGCACGTCCCTCTCTTTCCTGTGTTTAAC
>NW_013707341.1:0-468 GCF_000517525.1 Limulus polyphemus | reverse complement strand
GAACACTGAAGTTAACAGATTATGACCAGTTCTTAGTTGTATTTGATGTAACATGGGGGTGGGTGGGTGTTTATCTCTGGATACTTATGCATAAGTGGAAAAACATAATCCCTTTCTCCCAGACTAGGATGTCAGTCCATCGTAGGGTTACCCATCAGCTGGTGCCAGATTGGTAAACTGAAGTAACTGGGGTAAAATGTCTTGACCAAGAACACATTGATGATCAATTGGTACCAGTTTAACAGATAGGTATTAGATGGTACCAGTATTACAAATTGGTAGGCTGAAGTAACTGGTGTAAAGTGTCTTGACCAAGATCATAGTGATGATCAACTGGTACCAGTTTTACAGATAGGTATTAGATGGTACCAATATTACAGATGGGTAAGCTGAATCAACTGGGGTAAAGTGTCTTGACCAAGAACACATTGATGATCAACTGGTATCAGTTTTACAGATATGTATTAG
>NW_013707340.1:0-468 GCF_000517525.1 Limulus polyphemus | reverse complement strand
TTTATATGGACAGACTAATGACAGTAATATTATATAGATATTATTTTTATTATTATATTATATAATATTATATAGAGGCGTTAGATATTGCCGTCGAGGTCGGGTGCGTGAAAATTGTTGGATTGTCGGTAACGTTCGAACGGCTACTACCGCGTTTAACTGCCTCCAATAATATAAGAGGGAAACATTTGTTATTGTCAACCCTTTTCCAATACCGGGGTACGGTCTCCGCCTAAGGTACGAGGAAAGCCTCGGCATTGGACGCCAACTCACGGTCGAAGTATCACTTAAAACGATATATATGGTAAATAAAACTTATGTTTCAACATTCACATCGATATATATATATATGGTAAATAAAAAAATCTCATTAAACATTAACAACGATATATATATATATATATATATATATATATGTAGGTAAAAACCATCTGATTAACCGTTCACAACGATATATACATATATGTT
>NW_013707339.1:0-468 GCF_000517525.1 Limulus polyphemus | reverse complement strand
AGGTATTCCATTAGAGTTGTGTCAGTGTAATAGTTAATAACAGAGTGACCAGTGTTATAACGTAAGTATAAGTTATTCCATTAGAATTATATATTTCATTTATGAAAATGATTCAGTAGATTATTCTGTAAAATCAAAATAATTCAGATCATCCAGTTTCTAAAATCTGGAGAACGTTCTAATTAGATGCAGTGGAAAAATGGAAGACTTTTGTGCGGGTTATTTATTTGGGAGAATGTTTTGGAGAGAATGATAGCATAAAGAGTGGATTGTTCATTTATATGGCTAACTTTTAACTAGAAAAACAAGTAAAACTGGTATCCGTTTGTGACTTTCAAAAAAAGTATATACAGAAAATCAATAAGCATTTCCAATCAATTAATCAAGAGCTGGTTATGGGTTTAAATGCAGTTAAACCTATTTTCCTAAGGTCCTCGGTTCGCGCCCCATTAATAAGCCTATGGAAGT
>NW_013707338.1:0-468 GCF_000517525.1 Limulus polyphemus | reverse complement strand
TTGTATCAGAGTAATTTACTGAGGTTTATGTAACACTTTATTACATCCATGCAAAATCTGAACTTTGTCAGAGTAATTTACTAAGGTTTATTGTTACACTTTATTACATCCATGCAAAACCAGAACTTTGTCAGAGTAATTAACTAAGGTTTATTGTAACACTTTATTACATCCATGCAAGACCTGAACTGTGTTAGAGTAACTAACTAAGGTTTATTGTAACACTTTATTACATCCATGCAAAACCTGAACTGTGTTAGAATAATTTACTAAGGTTTATTGTAACACTTTATTACATTCATGCAAAAACCTGAACTGTGTCAGAGTAATTTACTTAGGTTTATTGTAAAACTTTATTACATCCATGCAAAAACCTGAATTTTGTCAGAGTAATTTACTAAGGTTTATTGTAACACTTCATTACATCCATGCAAAACCTGAACTGTGTCAGAGTAATTTACTAAGGTT
>NW_013707337.1:0-468 GCF_000517525.1 Limulus polyphemus | reverse complement strand
TTCTAAACATTTCACATTTATTTTCTGTGTTTATTTTAAAGTTGATGACTGAAGCAGAAATCCACTGAAAATAAAGCAACAAACAACCACGTCATTACTGTTTACATGACTGCGTGAAGAAATAAGCTGACCTGACTCCTGTTCCGTGTTTACTAACAGAATTCTTCAGAATAATAAGGCTGCACTTTGAATCTGAAAATGGTTACTATACGATTCATAGGCAATACCATAAACGTCGCAATTGTTTGAATATTGGTAATACTTCCATGATGTTAAATGTTTAGCAGTATAAGATATAGGTGTAAAAAATACTTTGAAAAAACAAAGACTAAATGCTTACAATATTATGAGAGTGATGGGATATTAATATCGTTACGCTTCAAATATACATATAAAAAATATCAACTTACTATATTAGCGCACACAAAATATGTGTAGTTTATCTGGATTTATAAACAAGCTATATAC
>NW_013707336.1:0-468 GCF_000517525.1 Limulus polyphemus | reverse complement strand
AGTTAATCCAGGCCTTTTATTCTATGAAAACGTGTCAATGAAAGAGTTAACCCAGGCCTTTCAATCTATGACAACATGTCAATGAAAGAGTTAACCCAGGCCTTTCAATCTATGAACATGGCAGTGAAGGAGTTAACCCAGGCCTTTCAAACTATGAACATGGCAGTGAAAGAGTTAACCCAGTCCTTTCAATATATGAAAACGTGTCAATCAAAGAGTTAATCCAGGCCTTTCAACCTATGAAAACGTGTCAATGAAAGAGTTAACCCAGGCCTTTCAATGTATGAACATGGCAGTGAAGGAGTTAACCCAGGCCTTTCAATATATGAAAGTGTCAATGAAAGAGTTAATTCAAGCCTTTCAATCTGTGAACATGGCAGTGAAGGAGTTAACCCAGGCCGTTCAAACTATGAACATGGCAGTGAAAGAGTTAACCCAGGCCTTTCAATATATGAAAACGTGTCAATC
>NW_013707335.1:0-468 GCF_000517525.1 Limulus polyphemus | reverse complement strand
TCTGTTTCTTATAATAATAACTTTATTTCAGACTCGTAACAAAAAGTTATTATTATAAGAAACAGACTCGTAACAACAAAGTTATTATTATAAGAAACAGACTCGTAACTTTCTTATAATAATAACTTTATTGTTACGTGTCTGTTTCGTATAATAATAACTTTATTGTTACGTGTCTGTTTCGTATAATAATTATTTTACTGTTACGAGTTTGTTTCTTATAACAGTAAATTTGCTTTTACGATTCTGTTTCTTCTTTGTTTTATTGTTTGTGTTAGTAATATTTAATTCATGAACAACAACGTATTAGTCACATGTGGTGTTTGTTCTAAAATTTCTGTTACAATAAAAAGTTTTTGTTTTGTGTTTATTTTGGATTCAGTCCAACAAAAATTATGTTTCGAATATATTTAATAACAACAATAAGGGTCAGTAAAAATTTATTCTTGGTACGTTCAGAACAGGGAC
>NW_013707334.1:0-468 GCF_000517525.1 Limulus polyphemus | reverse complement strand
TTAATCAAATAGTATATTTCCAATCTGTTGAATTGACCCTTGTATTTTTGAGTAAAAATTTTAATATTTTCTAATACATCTTCATCATAGTATTTTTCCTCAAGCTTTTTATAAGTTGTATTATCTCTTAAATGTTCCATAACCATTGTATTGTAAAACTTATTTGACATTGAAACTCCAGTAGTCCCTTTGTCACCTTTTTTTTTAAAGTTATCTTTTGAACACAGCTTGCATAAAACTCTCTTCTCAGTATCATTCCAATGTCTATATTGTGCTGGAATCAAAGATGGATCTTTTATATTATTGTATAATGTATTCAATTCGATACCGCTTGTTGGTGTAAAACTTGATTTACTTCTAAAACTGATAGCATTTTGGTTATCAGTTTGTTCTCGTCGTAAATAAAACTTTTTGATTCTGATTCGTCTAATAAAATCGTTTACCTCTCGTTCTATTTGTAAGTGATTA
>NW_013707333.1:0-468 GCF_000517525.1 Limulus polyphemus | reverse complement strand
GTTTTTGGATGGATTTCATGTATTTTTGTGTATTACATCAACCTAAGACACTTAATCTGTAATCATTATTCTTTAATTAGATCTTTAAAAGAAATCAACTCATACAGGTAAGTGATGTGCAGATGAGGATATTGTTAATGGATAGTATAGTCAGGGCAACAATTGTAAACATTTTTAACGAACGTTTCGGAATTTGCACATATACCATCTTCAGCAAGTCTATGATTACAAGTATAAAGGGAAAAAAATCATTCCTAAATAAAAAAAACTAATGTAGGGCTGGCTACTGAACTTGAAAAAATAAACCAAACAAGATAGGGATGGAAGTGGACATATTACTTGATTGGCTAATGATCACATAGCAGACTAGGCTGTCTCGACTTTACATGTAGAATAACATCCCTACGTTATTGGCTTCCACATTTTGTTCTATCGAAAGCTTGGTATTTGTATAGAATCTCAGCTTTC
>NW_013707332.1:0-468 GCF_000517525.1 Limulus polyphemus | reverse complement strand
AGTCTATAAATATCTGACAAGGACTAATGTATTTATATTACCAGTCTATAAATATTCAACAAGGACTAATGTATTTATATTACCAGTCTACAAATATTCAACAAGGACTAATGTATTTATATTACCAGTCTACAAATATTCAACAAGGACTAATGTATTTATATTACTAGTCTATAAATATTCAACAAGGACTCATGTATTTATATTAATGGTCTATAAATATCCAACAAGGACTTATGTATTTATATTAATGGTCTATAAATATCCAACAAGGACTTACTTATTTATATTACTGGTCTAAAAATGTTAATAAAAAGGTCATGTTTTTATATTATCAAGTCTAAAAATGGTGAATAAAGATTTACTAAGTCTAAAAATGTTTGATAAGAATTTATGTATTTATATTCTCAGGTCTAAAAACTTTTAATAAATGCTTACTTTTTGACAAACTATTTTTAAATGCTTATA
>NW_013707331.1:0-468 GCF_000517525.1 Limulus polyphemus | reverse complement strand
ACTCGAAATCATCGTCTCTCTTGCCTGTAACTACCGTCTTAACACACTTTACTGTTAATCATCGTCTCTTTTACCTGTAACTACCGTCTTAACATACTTTACTGTAAATCATCGTCTCTTATACCTATAACTACCGTCTTACCATACTCTACTGTAAATCATTATCTCTCTTGCCTGTAACTACCGTCTTAACATACTTTACTGTATATCGTCGTCTCTCTTACCTGTAACTACCGTCTTAACATACTTTACTCGAAATCATCGTCTCTCTTACCTATAACTACCGCCTTACCATACTTTACTGTAAATCATTGTCTCTCTTACCTGTAACTACCGTCTTAGCATACTTTACTCGAAATCGTCGTCTATCTTACCTGTAACTACCGTTTTAATATACTTTACTGTATATCGTCGTCTCTCTTGCCTGTAACTACCGTCTTAACACACTTTACTGTAAATCATCGTCTA
>NW_013707330.1:0-468 GCF_000517525.1 Limulus polyphemus | reverse complement strand
TTCTCTCTCTCTCTCTTTTTTTTTTATCCACGACGTTACGAAAACGAACCTAAACCCTGATTTCACTTAAACATTAAAACCATAAAATTCCTTTTCAAATTTGCAGCTAAATGCTATGATTTTTAGTTTGATGACGTCATTTATGAAAATAACCAAGTTGAAAACCTAAACATGGGAAATGATGTAATCCTAATACCTGCCAATATACTTGTGATTAGAAATGAAAATACTACCATTTCAAATTCCCTTTTCCAATCAGTATTTTGGTTAAGATATGTAGTTGACATTTTTACGGCTTTCAATAGCTTTGAGTCTATTGATCAGATTTTTTTTTTCAAACCCTAACCGAATTCACCCAAATATAAATTTCACTGTAGAAAAATAAGTTAACAATTAATTATCATTTTCAAATGTTCTTTTTAAAACGAAAACATTGGCTTTCAAACTTCCATATTTCATAAAAATAAT
>NW_013707329.1:0-468 GCF_000517525.1 Limulus polyphemus | reverse complement strand
TAGTGTTTTTGGTTGACTTCACATATTCCATTCTTTTGTAATAGAGTGTTGTTTTGGTTGACTTCACTAATCCATATTACAAAATAAGAGTGTTGTTTTTGTTGACTTCACGTATTCCATATTACAAAAGAATAGTGTTTTGGTTGACTTCACATATTCCATATTACAAAATAAGAGTGTTGTTTTGGTTGACTTCACTAATCCATATTACAAAATAAGAGTGTTATTTTTGTTGACTTCACGTATTCCATATTACAAAAGAATAGTTTGTTTTGGTTGACTTCACTAATCCATATTACAAAATAAGAGTGTTGATTTGGTTGACTTCACGTATTCCATATTACAAAATAAGAATGTTGTTTTGGTTGACTTCACGTATTCCATATTACAAAAGAATAGTGTTTTCGTTGACTTCACGTATTTCATATTACAAAATAAGAGTGTTGTTTTGGTTGACTTCACATATTC
>NW_013707328.1:0-468 GCF_000517525.1 Limulus polyphemus | reverse complement strand
AATCTATCATCATGTAACCAGCTCTATACCAGAACTCCAATATGCCAATCTATCATCATGTAACCAGCTATATACCAGAACACCAATATTTCAATCTATCATCATGTAACCAGCTCTATACCAGAACTCCAATATGCCAATCTATCATCATGTAAGCAGCTATATACCTGAACACCAATATTTCAATGTATCATCATGTAACCAGCTCTATACCAGAACTCCAATATGCCAATCTATCATCATGTAACCAGCTCTATACCAGAACTCCAATATGCCAATCTATCATCATGTAACCAGCTCTATACCAGAACTCCAATATGCCAATCTATCATCATGTAACCAGCTCTATACCAGAACACCAATATTTCAATCTATCATCATGTAACCAGCTCTATACCAGAACTCCAATATGCCAATCTATCATCATGTAAGCAGCTATATACCTGAACACCAATATTTCAATGTATC